>NW_008658867.1:10257-86597 GCF_000695815.1 Acanthisitta chloris
CAACTCTGGATTCTTCCTGCTTGCTTGGCAATAGTGAGCCTCACCCAATGCCACTAAAATCAATTTGGGCTCCTTTGGGCTTGAAAAAGAGAAGACCAGTGAAAGATTTGAAGCCCTTTCAAATGTAAAAGTGGTATTTTTATGCCTGGACAGAGGACACAACACCACCATCATTATTATTAATTACAATTATGATAATCGACTGATTTGTTTCTTTAACTCTTTGAAAGACATAGGCTTGATATTAGAGAGAATTTCTAAACCACAAGAGAAATAAAAAGACTGTTGTTGAATCCCTTTTCATGGAGATTTTAAAAGAAAGCTCAAGCAAACACCTGCTGGAGCTGATGGCGTAAGCTGGACTAGGATAGTATTTTTAGGCTCATATCAATTCCTTCATTTTAATAAACATGTGCATTTCACTTGCAATGAGTAAGCATATGAATCTTACCATTAGCTTTCACTGGCCACAGATTTGAGTTGTCAGGGCTTTTGGATTTGGGAAGCACTGGATGACCATCTCTATGAATAAAAATATTTACAGAAATCTTGATTAAAATAAAGAAAAAAGTAATGGCAATCCCCAGATATTGATGCAAACAGCACTATCAGTAAAGCTAACTATTATAATAGTTTTGGAATACTTAAAACATTCAATGACAGATTAAGCACTGGAAGTTAGGCAAGTTCCTGCTTCAGGAATCACCAAAGAGTTCATGAGTTGGACTTTTGTTCCACATTCTGACAGAAAGATTCAACCTTGCAGCCTCAGGACTTTGCAACTCCTTCCCCTTCTGAGATAAAACTGAGTGGGAAGAAGAAAGGGAGAGGAGCAAAGAACAGCAGGCATGGCTGGAAGACTTACAAAAGTAAAGTAAATGTTGCAGTCTCCAGTAAATATTAAATCAGAGTAATGTGGACAAGTGTTTTTTTACACTATTGCCATAAAAGAACACCAGGGATCAGGGAAATACAGTGGCACACTAGGAGCTGTACCACAGGGTTTTGACATTCACCACTGTTTGGTGACATTTATTTAAGCACAAACCAACATTTTATCTCCTTTTTATGATTACAGAACTCTCACTAGCAGTTTAAAGAATAAGGAGTAATTGTATAAACTGTGTCTAACAAGCCTGTCGGACATCGGCACTCTAAGTAACATATCTATTCTCTCTTACCAAGTGCATCCTTCCCTCCATCTCAAATATTTCACCTCTGGCACCAGGAGGAAAAGAAAGAGCCACATGTTTGTCATCATCGTCAAAACACCTTTTCCAACACTGACAAGTTTACCCATATATTCATACAATCATGCAAGAAAACCAAAAAGTACGGGGAAGCATTTGCTTCCAAAACATACCTGGTTGCTTTGAGCACCACTTTTGGGAGGTATGTTTCCAGCATTCTTTTGGCTTCTTTGAGAGTCATTCCCTGTGTGCTTACTCCATTAATGTAATGGATAATATCTAGTACATGGAGACTCTCCTCTCTGGCAGCAACTGATTTGGGGAGAATGTCACTGATATACACAACTTGATAAAGGCTGTCATGACCTCCTGATAACAACAAACCTTTGCAGGAAAAGAGGGGGAAAAATAAATAAAATAATGAAGATTCCTTTGTAACTTCAGGGAAAAATTTTGCTTTAGGGCAAAGAGCAGTGTAACTCTGACAGTTCTGAGTTACCTAGCTCCTCCTTATGGCACGTTAGTGTAATGTCAGGCAGTAAATGAGGCAGCACTGGCATCTTCGGTAATTCCAACACACGTCCCAGCACTAATCTGACAGTCCTCGGGGCAGCACGGAGAAAGTTCACTGCATCAGTGTGGCTCATGTTAGTGACATCAATGTCATTAACCTGCAAAGATAAAAGCAGCAGAAATCTCCTCGTTATGTTCTGAGTAAGACAGCATTACTGAAGCAGCATTTATTATTGTTCCTCGAGTGCTATCAAATTCTGCCTCTCATGCATGCCTTGGTTCCTTAACCACATTTGATTTGGCCCACAGAGTTCAATTTTTCTTTGGACTCCAAGTTAGCCTTTTCATGCAATCCCTGTATCTGAAAACATTAATTCTCTCACTTTTATCAGTCGGTCTCCAGGTCGTAGTCTCCCATCACTTTTGGCAGGATCCTGAACAATGTCATGAATGTAGCAGCCAACATTATCGTTACCTTTGGTCACTGTAAAACCCAGACTACCCTTTTCTGACTTGGTCATAATGACTTGGAGCTCTACTTCCTAGGAGGAGAAAACAGCATTTTACAACACAACCACACAATGAACGTTTTACTGAATTTAAGACAGTGAAAAACAGACAACTGATTTATAGAATCATAGAATTTTAGGGGTTAGAATGGACCTTAGAGATCACCTAGTCCCAACCCACCCTGCCATGGGCAGGGACATCCCTTCACTACACCAGGCTGCTCAAGGCCTCATCCAGCCTGGCTTTGAACACTGCCAGGATTGGGGCATCTACTACATCCCTATGCAACCTCTCCTGGTGTGTCATCACCCTCACAGGAAAACACTTTTTCCTAATATCTAACCTAAATTTCCCCTCTTTCAATTTGTACCCATTGCCCCTTGTCCTGTCCCTGCAGCTCCTAACACAGATCCCTCTGCAGCTTCCCTGGAGCCCCTTCAGCTCCTGGAAGTTGCTCTGAGGTCTCCACACAACCTTCTCTTCTCCAGGCTCAACAGCCCCAACTCCCTCAGCCTGTCCTCATAGGGGAGATGCTCCAGTGCTCTTAGCAACTTTGTGGCCTCCTCTGGACTTGCTCCAACAGTTCCATTTATTGATTATTATTGATTTAAGTGGAACACAAGCCTGGACATACCAAGATGTGTTATTTCTTAGCAGCCTCAGCTTAGCTGCTTCAAGTAAGCATCTCTAATGAGTTCAGACAGAACCGAACAATGTTTTGCGTGGAGTTAATATTGGGCCAAAGGCCTATGATTTAAACTAAATTGTGAAGGCTCATGTCAAAACTGACACCTTATTCTACCCACAAGTTCCCATGTGCTGTATTTTTAAATAATACATCAGGAATTATAAAGAACAAAGTAAGTGAATATATTTTCCTACAGTGAGGTACGATACTGTAGCTTATGTTGGAACCGAACACATGGACGTGTTTTGCTTATTTTAATTTGCATTAATTTTGATTTGAAAGAGATGGATCTGCCTCATTTGCATAAAACAATCAGAGCACCAGGAGGTTTTGAGAAAAACTTCTGTTAGTCAAAAGGACAATTTGCTTCTTGTCAAAATGGAGTATAGGCTAGAATAGCTTTATAACCTGAATGACCCTCACAATTGAGACATATCAAGGCTCAATTTCAATTTTTTTCAGTGTTTGAATAGATTATGTGAGGATATGGATATACAAGACATTTCTAGGGTGGCAAGAATCTATCTCAGAAAAGCCTCAAAAATATGTTCCATTGTACAGCAGAGCAGAAAGTCTTTGGGATTCATAGTTACAAATGCAGCAAAGAACAGTCTCCTGATGCCCTTGATGCCACAATTTAACCCCTGATCTCTGAACAAGCAACCATAAAACTAAAAGGGCAGAAGCAAGGTATCTGCCATTTAAAGCTTCCTCTGAGTACATGGTTTAGAGGCAGGTAAGTTTTTAATTCCAAAGTTTCCAGGATGAAAATAACACATGAAACAGACATACACACATCTACCTATGTACACTTCTATCCAGTCACTCCCAATATCATGGCTAAAACAACTTCCAGCTGACCAGAGCAGTACATTTATACTACTGAAAGACAGAAATACTAAATTACTGGCTCGTATTCTTCAGCACTTTTTTCCATCTCAGTGAGTAGCGAATCCATTCCTCCCAGGTGTGAAGTCAGTTCAGAGACAGGTGTAGCATAACAGTCATTTATTAAAACAGATGTGGTGACATCAGGTACAGTTCTACAGATTGGGATCACTGGCAGCTCCAATGGCAGATTACTACAGATAAACAAGAAAACAGGGATAATTTTGTACAATGTGGCCGTCACCCATAAATGAATATATGCACCAATATGGACTTCATGCAGATTGGAAAAGTAAAACAAAGAAGCAGTCCCACAAATAGGTGGAATGAACTATTTTTGTAAGCATTTCTGCAATATTATGGGGATTATTATCAACAGCTTACCTGTCCTCAAGCTCTGCCTTGCTAGGAACCTCCTGATCAGGATAAAGGATGGTACGAACAGCCTCTTTCTGCCCACTGTGTGCCTCATAATGACTGTGTGCTTCACCTGAGCTTTGGTAGAGTGCAGAACTCCAGCCAAGGCCCACCTGTGCTGGTGAGTCTGTCACCTCCTCATCACCACTTCTGCTGCTGTCACTGTAGCTGTCTCTTCTAGAGGGAGATTTTAGCCTTTTCTTACTCAGATCTGTAGTTTCATTTTCATCTGAGCTGTCACCTTGTTCTCCATTTGATGGACCACAAACTTCTCTGCAGATCTCTGGAAATACTTGTTGGGGTGAATGGATGGGAGTCTACAGAGAGTGAACACATTTGATTAATCATAATCCACTGTTGATGACAAAAGAAAGTGTTGATGACAAAAGAAAAGAAGATGTTCTATCTACAGCTTGCATTTAATTAACCCACCCACCAGACTGAATAAATAAACCTTACATAGCAAATAATTCAACAAAACTCCACAAAACTCCACCTTACCAGCAAAGAAGGGTCGATGTCTGGCAGTATTCCAGATGGAGGCCGACAAAGGAGAAGAGAGACTTCTGGAGATGTTCCCCTCAGAGCAGAGATGACTTCCTATGGCCACAGTGGGATTCATTATTAGATTCAGCACCCACCAAGACATGCAGGAGTACCACAGTATGAGTTTCACTCCTCAGATACAAACCTGCTGGGATAAACCCTTGAGCGACGCCCCGTTCACTTTCAGGATGACGTCCCCAATTTTTATCTGCCCACTCTCTGCAGCTGGCTGCCCAGGGAAGAGCTTCTTCACCCTCACAATAGTTGATCCCAGTTGCTCTGGGGTAAGGTTATCTTCACGGCAGAAACTGAACCCAAGGCCTGAGCTATTCTTCAACAGCTTGACCTCAAATGTGTTCTCTGCAAAAGAAATATTAACTTATTATTTCCCACAGCACACTGGCTATGAAAAAATATGTCTCATGCTCTTATTCCAGACATGACAATGTGAAATCGCCCCCTCACAGGGTTCTTTCACTTTTTTGAACTGAGTTCTTTCACTTTATTGAAGAGAAGTGATATCCAAAAGATCCCTTCAAGTCAAAGAGGGTGAAAAGCTTATCATGACTTCTCGGTCTGCTCACTTGCCCTGACAACATCAATACATAGAAAGGCAGAGTGTCTCCAAAGTACTACTCCCCACTAAGGAGCCTTTCAAAGCACAGAGTGACACAATCTTTCCAGCCACTGATCAAACACAGTAAGAGCAGCAACTGGAGTTTCTGGCAGACAGGATTAATCCCATGCAAAAAACCCCCAAAGGTTTCTGCAGTGGTTCTGCCATCTGGGTAGGCTTCTCTTCACTCTCACAAGTAACCAGCAGGAGAAGTTGAAATATGCCAACCTCTAGTCAGCTACACAAATTCCTCTTCTCTCTTCATTTAGCTCTTGATATTTTCTGTCACCTAGACAAGAACTGCAGGACCTACAGAAGCTTTTATTTATATATGACTATCTTATCCTTCCCTTGGCACTCCTTACCCCCTTTTCTCCAACTTTGCTACAGCCTTGGTCTGTAAGGCTGGTGAAGTTGTGAAACAACAAGAAACAGTGAGAGAGCAAAAGGTTAATAGTAGCTAAAGAAAGTAACCAAGATGTGAAAGAAGATCTTAAAAACAAACACAACTGCATGAAGAAGAGACTACATTATGTGCCAGGGCTTGGTTTAGATTCCTACCAGCTCCAGCTCCTGTTGTTATATTCTACAGAAGCGTTGAAGAAAAACATTATAAAACCTAAAGGATGCTTTGGCAGTTAAGACAATTGTTCTGCGTGACCTGACCTGCAGTGACAAAGCTGTAATCTTTGACATTTGTAGATTCTGTCGTTGGCTTCTCCTGTGGCTCACACTGCCCCACCTGATTTGGAGGTGTGCACTGTGGGGTCACTGGAGCATGAGCCTTGGCCCCTGAAAGCTGACCCTTTTCCAACAGCAGATGCACCACCTAAAGAAATGAAACATTTTCCAGTCAACTGGCAATGGTCATGGAGATAGCACAGTCTAGAGTATGTGTTTCATTCTAACTTGGTCAGGGGCTGAAGTTTTACAGCAGCAAATTTCATAGACATCCCCCTCCCCATATATCCTCCATTTGTTCCTTATTTTTAAGGGCTGTTAAATGACAGCATCCAAAACACACTAATGGACTTGCAAGATACTTGCCAACAGAGTAAGAAAAGGATTTCTTCCAATAAAATTTTGAGGGTGCTAAGAAGTGTCAAAGATAGTGTTATTTTCATAATTGTACAGGGAATAAAGTTAAAAGCACCATGTAAACTGAAGAAAAATAGTAGTCCTTAGAAGTTCAGAATGTGCACATTCACTGGCTGTTTTCAGGTGTGCACATACCTTCACATATGAAGCAGCCACCACAAAAAGCACTACTAAATGAGGAGACACCATTGACAGAATCAAGTGCTATTAAAAAAGACCAAGATTCAAGTAAAACTACCAACACTGTAAAAACACAATGTATCACAGAGCCAGAAATTCACTAGGGTGGGCAGGAAGACTTGAGGGCCAAGAAGCCAAGAAGTCTGAGAAAGCACACCTAAAGTAACCAGGACACTGGGGAGAATTCCAGTGTTTGGGCTCCCTTACCTCTTTTCACTGATGAAGAACTGTTTTGCTACAGACAGGAGTAGAACCAGCAGCCACTTACCTGCCCAGTGTTTCTCAGTGTTTCAACAGCTTGTTTATGGGTAGCACCTTCCAAACTAATCCCATTGACAGAGAGCACACGGTCACCTAGGAACGATTGAGTAACAATTTAAGAAGAAGTAGGCAGAACATCACCTATAAAACATCTACAATGCACAGAAACCTTCAAGTCTCAGCTAACAAGGACAGTTCTTTAAGTAAATTCTCCCTCCCCTCCCTATCAAGATGAGAACTTGGCAGTTAAACTATATAGTTGGGCTCAAAGGTCTTTTCCAATCTAAATGATTCTATGGGATCATCCTGTATTGAAACTAGTGTTACCCATCAGAATGACAGACTGTCGCAAAGCTCAGGCTCTGTATTAAAATCAAATCTCAGTCTACAGTGGGAATGCTCACTGCAGTGAAGAATGTGGCCTGGCATACAAACAAGAGCCATAACAATTACACTAATTTTCTGTACTGAGTTGCCAGGCATGTCAAGCAAGAAGGCCACAAATAATACAAAGCTCTCTCTCTCCATGGCCAGAAGAGAGAAGTGCTCTCCATTAACACAGGCTGCTTTAGAAAATAAAAATCCTGCAGCCTATCTCCTATTTTTCTCTTCCACAGTCTCATCAGTTTTTGGTTGGTTCTGCAGTTTTTCTACACTAATTTTTAAATCTTCACCTGCAGAAATAGGTATCAGGGCAATATTTTAAATGACAACTGCAGTGGCTTGGAAAAACAGTGTTCTTCCCAGTGAAAAAGGTACAATGAGAGAAAGAAAGCAGAGTTCCCAGCTTCTAGTCCACAGAAAATTATCAAGTCCACCACACAGTTCTCTGCCTTTTTTTCCACACTAAGAGTCCCAACTGAAAGAACACAAACACTACCTTTTTCTATTCTGCCATCTGCTTCAGCTGCTCCCTTGGGAATAATGGCTTTCACATAGATACCACCATGCCTTATGCTAGTATTTACACCACCCTAAACAGAAAGCAAAAATAGTATTTGTTAGCCTTTTTGCCGTTAGAATACTTAGGAATTAAACATAGTGTCACACAAGGAAAACTTGACTTAGGAAGCATTTGGGCTACTGGCATGTAGAAAAAAAAAACCAGACGAACTATCAAAACCAGAATGTTACACAAAAGCATGTTCTTTGCAGTCATGCAATTTACCATGAATGAAGTTGGGGTGGGAAGACTGTAAAAACACAATGCATCACAGTGCAAACGCAAGACAAATAAGTGTCCTCCAGCAGAAACATGTCTGCATTATGTGGGACTTTCCATGCTTGCATGCATACCAAAGCTCAGAGACCTGTGAGAGCACAGCATGCCAAAGCAGAAGATGCACACCCATGCAGTGTACTACTCCAATACAACTTCTCAGGAAGTTAAGGGGTGCTGCTTTCAGTTCAATCAAGATTGAAGGTCTAAGCTGAAGAAAACCTGCTCAAGCTGAACTGACATTGTTTTTGGAGGGCCTTAGCCTTTCTGCTGATTGCAGGGGGGTTGGACTAGATGGTCTTTATATGTCCCTTGCATCCCAAACCACTGTGTGACTCTGGCTCACTGCTGGCTTCATCAACTTGGAGGGAAGAGGGAGACCAACAGTGTATTAAGGCTCACTCCCAAAGCACACAATATTACTTGTGAAAACTTAAAACACAGTTAATTGTACACCTCCTCTTACGACCACTAATGCAGGGGTACAGTGGACTCTGGAAAAGGAAAGGACAATGAAGATACCACTTGGTCACCCTTTAAGGGAAATCTGCATTGGTTGGCACCTTCTAACTTCTTCTACAAAGCCAATGCATTCATCCAGCACATCTGATGCTACTCAATAACCAACTCCTGCTCAACCTTTGTTCCTCCAGCTGCCTCAAGTTCTAAGCTTGACAAAGCAACATGACTTTGAATAGACTGGGACACTAAAGTAATAGAATTTCATTCTGCTCCTCTTACATTATATATGGAAATAGTGCTGAGCTTGTGAATTTGCACTCCACATACATGTCTATCTATCTGTAAGGCCACATTTGGGAAAGGCCAACTTGGTTTTAGGTAAAAACAGCAAATCAAAGCCAACAGATTCAAACTACAGCTAATAACTGTTCTCTATTATCATTTAAGCAACCTTTCCAAATTACCATGTAATCTAGCAATCAATCAACCAGAGAAAAGAGTTGAACATTAAATTACCAAAATGTGTTTTTTAACCCAACACAAGAATAGGAACAGTGGAAAATATATGCACCTCAGTTACAAATTACTTTCTTGTTCCTTGAAATGTCACTCTGCAGTATGGCAGGCCCTAAACATAAAACTATCTCCAAAATTTTATAGCCCAAAGAGGAATTAGCCCATTAAAAAAAAAAAAATCTATTTTTGACTCATATTACAAGAAAGCAGTGTCAGCCAGGTCTTCTTTGGATTTAAGGAGTTTTTTTCCTTTCTGCATTTTATCCAGCAGAGGGAGAACACTGAACATGGTATATGTGTGTGAGTGTGCAGGGATATGCTTAAATAATATTACCACTTCCACTGCCTGCAATGCCAGTCAGGGAGTGGCTCATATTTTTCCTTGCAAATATGCCACAATATTAGGTAGCAAGGGGCAAAGACCATCTTGCTTTTTGTACTCACAAAGCAGCATCTGTGACAAGAGTCTATTAGGACTTTGGGGCTTCACCATAAAACAAAAAACAAGAATTACTTAAAGGGTAGATGACAAGAAAAGGGATATAAAATAGTATTACTTTACAGCTTTAGTAAGATTAATCATATCAGTAAAACTATACACTTAACAGTGACTCCAGAAATATTTTTGCTTCCTTGTAATTTAGCAATTTAATGGGTTGCTGGGAGTAGAGAAAAAGAGAAAAACATCTAAAAACCTTGTCAAACAGTACCGTGACACTTATTCCCAAGCCGTTATCTTTTTTGGCTAGTTCAACCTCAAAGATATCTCCAGGTTTAAGAAGTGTTGCAGTAACCTTTTTAGAATTCACTTTGTTTGCTGTAATCCCCGAGGAAGATTCCTTTATTGAAAAAAAGAAAAGAAAAAGAAACAAACAAAACAAAAAGAGACAATGATTTGCCATTAGAACAGACCTTTACAGCTAAGACCTTAAAGGGTGGGGTATTGAGCTAGACACAGCCAGGAGTCTACATGGCAAAGTACCCATATGGCTTATTGTTTTAACTCTTCTGTTCCTGCCTTGAACAGGTTTAGCACAGAAATATGCTTGGCCTTTAGCAGCCAAGTCTTTCTTGTCAAACTGAGTTGGCCACAGAACAGTGAAACACAGTACTTCAGTATCACAGCAGCCTGTAATACTGTTGGGAGTCATTTGCAGGAGCTGCCACAGCTTAATTTAGTAACCTCCATCAGCTGAAAAGAGGAACCACTGCAAGCTGGAAATTAATTTGCAGTACTTGTCACTGTGCACTTTGGAAAGGTGAAGCAGCAAGCTGTTTCTGCTCAGAGCACAGCTCACTGCTGAACTTTACTACATGAGAGCAGTTTTCCACAGTTAGATCAATCCCAAAAGACAATGAGTTCTGCTGCTACTCGCTTCAGATGCATCACTCCTACGTTAATCTAGGAAAAGCTTCATTTATCTGCCAGGTGAATAAACTTACCTCTAGGGGTGGTCACTAGATTAATCACATTGGACAAACACAGAATTGAAGGGAGGTTTCCTACAGCCTCAGCAAGTGCACTGTATGCTCATCCCAAAGCAGAGTCTACCTCTATTAAGACATGCCCATCTCATGACACTGGAAAGCTGGAAAGTTGCTTCAAGCTACAGAAGTGATCTTATCAATTGATTTGAAACAAAATCACCAGACTATTAGAAATTAGCTATTAGCATTTGTCATTAGAAAGGGTAAGCTGCAGGCTAGGCTGGGCTGTCCTTCCCCCACATACTTTCAACTTATTCACACCCAGAGTCAGCTATTCCACTACCACTGTCACACTGATGGGAAATATTCATAGGAAATCCACTGTGCCTTTTTAGCTGGGTGTTGCTCCTGACTGCCAGAGTAAGTTGCTTCATCCATGTCAGAATCCCCTCGGTCAGAATATTCCACAGGCTCCACCACCCCAGGCCTTTTATTTTTGGCTCGAGTGCTGTCTGATGAGGATCTTCTCTTCTCATTCATTTTAGAAAGCCCAGGCTGGGCATCACTGTAATGCTGAGGATCCTGCTGGGCTCTACCACTTGTACGTTTGCCAAAGCAGCTGGCTGGCTGGCTCTGAGACAGGCTGGCACTCTCAGTCCTGGAATCCTGGGAGCTCATGCTTCCATCCCGTTTGCCTCCTGACAAACCAGACAAGCTGCCCGAGACAGGCCTCTGGTGGCCACGGGACCGGTTGTGTTCTTCTGAAGAGGACTCTGCCTCGTTGTCCTGCACCGATGATGGCCTCCTCAAATAACCCCTGGTTCCATTAGTGATATGAGCAGTGTTAGATGATGCTGAAAACCAGGAGACAAGACAGTCATCAGTAGCTGCTAACACCTTATCTGCAGCACGACACGAATTTCTCAGCTTACAACCTCATAAGGTTTTACCCGTTCATATTATGCGAAATACTTTCTGTTGACCCTGCAACTGATGTGTCCTCACCAAAGGTTACCATAACACACCTCTCCATTCCATCTCAGAGCACAGTTTTAAGCACAGACTAGCTGGGGTTGCTTACAGAAGTGACTGCAGTTCTGTACCTTTGGAGAGTTTGTCCTTGGGCTGAGAGATAACAAGTGTCACATCTTCAGGTGCATTCTCCAGGATTTCCAGTGCTGCGTGGTGGCTGACGCCTTCTAAACTTGTGCTATTGATGGATATCAGTCGGTGTCCTGCACAAAAGGGTTTGTCAGATACAATCTAACATCTGACAATGAGGAGTACAGGTCTGAAAACCTGTACACAACGCACGGATTACAAACTATGAAAATTCAAGCAATGCTGGAATAGGAAATCCTAATCATTAAAATAAAAGGCAAAAATCCAAAACAAATCACAAGACCTGGTTATGAATATTTCCTCTTTTTAAACCTGCCAAACCTTTCCATATTATGATTTCTGCCTTCTCTTATGCTGCAAAAAGAATCCAGATGAAAAGGCAGAAATCAGAAGTGAAATGAGCAATATACAGTTCAGTTACAGACACAGAATAAAATGAGAAGAAAAAAAGCTATATTTTCTCCTCCTTCCCCACTACAGTTATGGTTATAGTATATGGGTCCATTCAGTTTTTAAAAAATCAAGGTATGGATATTGAGTTTTAAAAAATCTAAATGACAAAGCACCTGCAAGAGAGACAAAAGCAAGTAAAGCCCTTATCTTTACATGCAACGTCAATTTTTTGCTACTTCAAGCTTTATAATTTTCACTTTGATTTGAATAATTTTTGGGTTTGTATAGTTTAACAAAGAAGTATCACTAGTTTTCAGAAATTATTTAAAAGGTCAGCACTGTAAGGGACTGTGACACCCTCAGCCATTGGAGGAAATGATACTACAGACGTGCTTGGCCTTTTCTTACATGTATACACCTCTTCTTATTTACACTATTCACCTGGTTTTAGAGATCCTTCCAAATCAGCTGGTCCTCCAGGAATAACTGAATGAATAAAAATTCCCAGATCAAGTTTTCCTGTCTTCTCTCCACCAACTATTTGAAAGCCTATGAAAAAAGGCCCAAAACAGGCAAAAATGTCAGTGATCATTGTGTAATTTAACACAAGTTCATATTTCAGAACAGATAAAAACTCAGTCACTCTAATAAATGCAAAGCAAAATATAACAATACATTTCAAATTTAAGTCTACATGAAACTGAAGAGCAAAGGTTTTTGATTAAGCTTTATTGCATACTCTGTTTTGAGCAATTGGTTCAGACTTTGTCCATGCAGGACACTCCAGCAAAGGCTACAGAAGACAATTGTGGCAAGAGAACCACACACAGGCAGTTGACATGAAATGTACATTCACTGACCAGATGAAATTTATTCCTTATTACTTAAAAATTTCTGGTTTTCTCCAGTGTTAGATGCTTCACCTAAATGTTTGACCCTGGTCTTAGAGATCTGAGTTTATCAACTCCATTTTCTTTTGAGGCTTCTAATCTGTTTCTGCACATTCCACCAGGTAAACCTGGGAATGATGTTCAAGATGAAAAAAAAAAAAAAAAAAAAGAAGAAGATATCAGCTCTTCTGTATTCTAGCTAAAACAGCAAAGTATCACAAATTACATGGGGAAGAAAGAGAAGAAACAGTGCATTTCTTTTAAACTTCTTTCTCTTTTGGTCAACTTTTAAGTTACTTTGCAGTGTAAACAATTACTGTCTTGTAGGCTTTTTTCCCCCTCTCCAAATTAACACTGCAGTCTTATTTTGAATGACAGACAGAACAATGTCCTTAAGGGCACTTTAGAGAGCCTTCAGAAAAGCACAACACTGACACTAAATTTTTCATTACTCATACAGGGAAAAATTATGTGGGTTTATGAAAAAAACCCTCAGTGGTAGAGAAAGGAATGGAATGCAAATATCTTATCTTCCAGGCTCCTTAAAACTCAAATTAATGTTCCATCTGATATCACAGGAGTAAGAGAAAACACTCCACAATTAGCTCACTATGGGTTTATAATGTCTTTTTTTTGTTATTTAAAGCCTTCAAGCTGTCATAGCTGTGAGGTGTCCACATAGACAAAATTCTATATTGAATACAGAGGTAAATTTTAGATGCCAACTCTTAGGATGACTAGTTCACAATATAAATATTACTCTAGATTTACCATATGGAAAAACTGAGAAACAGATTTGCTTAACATCACCCAACAAATGAGCAGCAAGTGCTATCAAATAAATCCAGGCTTCAACATCTTAAATGCCTTCAAAATCCAGCTACTGTCTGCACTGCTTTCCTCAGTTCTACAATAAATACTTAAATACAGACAAGAAAACTTTGGTTTTGGCATCTAAAAATATACAGGTCAACAACAATTTTAAAACCACTTACCTAAGCCCAATTTTTCATCCTTTTTCAAGTTCACCAAAGTGATCTCTCTCTCTGGTGAGGCAACTCTGCTCTGTGTTGTCTGCAGAGAGTCAACTGTAAAGCCAACATTTCATGATCAGACACTACCTGAATGCTTCCCTTCAGGTTTGCCTTGAAGTTCTATTTAACTTAAAAATATTACTTCCCTGATAACCTGAAAAGCTGTTTTGATCTAATGGGTCCAATTTCAACTTCTAAGCCATATCCAATTAAAGGAAAAAAAACATTCACTACCCTTATAACTCACTCCCATGTTCATGCATAGATTTTTAGGGGTGGGAATGGACTTAAATCATCTAGTCCCAACCCCTTGCCATGGGCAGGGACACCTCCCACCAAACCAGGCAACTTCAGCAGTTAATATCTTTTACTCCTCCTAAGAAAAGTATACAGAATACTCTTGTGGACTCACAACACAACCCAGTCCTAAAATCTTCACATATATTGGTCTCAGTTCAGCAAAGTATTTAGCTCTGTGTTTATGTGTCCTGCTCATGTAGGCAGGATGCAAACACATTGGTAAATTTAAACTGAAGCTTATTATTATGAAGTTACTGAGAAGTTACTCAGTGAGTTCTCCAAGTGGTGGTTCTTCCTTAAAAAACAACCAGCATTAGGAACATTTACTAAAACTTAGCATGGTTAAATTTATTTCCTCATTTGCAACTACACAGGCTGCTGATTCCACCTCTTCTAAAATTTGAACACACTCACAATAGAATTATGTGACTCCTGAGGCTTCCCAATGGGCTGAAGTAAACCCAGGCACTTCAGAGACCCAAGAAACATAATTTGGTGAAGAAAACCAAACAAAATGCCACCAAATAAAAACCCCCACAAAACAATACACAAACAAACAAACCACAAACAAAAAAGCCCAATCTCCTGAAACTTCAGGAAACACCAAAGTCTGCAAGTCTGAACTCCTGAATTTGCTTCCTAGAGAAGATACAACTTGCTTGGTCTGGGAGTGCCTGGGATACTTTTGCCTTAAGTAGAACATGCAATTCCACAACTGCAGAAACCTACTGAGCTCTATGCACTGGTACAAGCAGAAAACAAGGATTGCAGGAGAGTGCAAGACTACATCACCCAGAGAAGGAGTTTTTCTCCTACAAAACCAAGTCAACCCAAAAGAGGAAAACAACTAAAAAGAAAATACAGTCTTCTCAGGCTCCACCGAACCAGTAAGCTCACAAGTAAGGGAAAAGAGCTTTGAAGAGCATGATCTGGTAGATAACAGCATTCTTGAAGAATCAAACTAAACAGACACTATTTGTATCTGAAAAACATATCATGCAGATGCCAAAACCTCCCCCAGGAAGCAATCCAAAAGAACTATTAGGAGCTGTTATTTAAGGAAAGTCCTATCCAGCTAACTGGGAGAGGCACTTAAAGGAATACTGAAGAAACAGCACAGGTGGAACAGCAAAGCATTGGACATGGGACAAAGTGACTGAATTAATTCTAGAGACATATTACTTATCCACTTACTGCTCTCTTTCAATGCTGCTGACGACAGAAGGTTTTCCGAAGTATTCATGCTAACACCTGTGATGTGAATGGAAATATAAGGCACTGCTGTCCCATTTTTTTTTAAAAAAATACAAATGCTACCAAGAGGTATTTCAGGCTTTACAAAGTACACGTGAGCATTCTCAATATCAAATTACTTATTTTAAATATGAACAAACATGAAACTAACTCAGCGTTAGCAGATCCAAATTACTCTTGTACTTTGGTTGCAGTTCAAGGTGCAGATAGATGGTAGCTCATGC
This sequence comes from Acanthisitta chloris, assembly GCF_000695815.1. NCBI lineage: Eukaryota > Metazoa > Chordata > Aves > Passeriformes > Acanthisittidae > Acanthisitta > Acanthisitta chloris. The sequence continues at coordinate 26,007 of NW_008658867.1, forward strand.
AAAGGCAATGAATCAAAGGAAGGAAGGAGGTTTGGCCTTTATGTCCATGGTTAACTTCAGATAAAATGAAAGGAACTTTAAGCAACAAAGTCAAAGACTATTTTCTAACAGTATTGTCTGAATATGCTGAACCTAATAAAGCAACACAACAGGAGGCCTGGAAGATTTTGTAAAGGAACAAATAGGCTGCTGCACTAAGAAGAAATCTGAACTTTTTCTATTAAAATAGTTTGCATAGAGAATCCTGTTTTCTTTGAAATGGTCAATGCCAAGCAAATACAGCCATACTTTAAAGAGGATAAAATATTAAATGTATCAAGTTACAAAAGTAAATGAGGTAAGATAATTCCTATGAGCCCTAGAGTGTCATCTGATGAGTTTGATCATGCAAAGAATGTATATCCCTCAGCACAGACAGTGTGATTCAGTGGGACTTTCTGACATGCAACTAAGATCCTTACCAGAAGTGCTTCCCAGAAAATTATGGGTAAGCTCATGATAACATTCATTGTAAAACTACAAGCAGAGGGTAAGTGGCTGCAACCAATCCCTACAGAAACTGCATGCCTCAGCTCACTCTTCAGTAGTTTCTGCTCTCAGGACTGAAGCAGCCTGGCTCCCAAGTCAGTCCTGCTTTCAAGTGCAGTGGGGGCAGATGTGGGATGTCACACTCTGGTTTGTTTGCCTTTGGTTTTGAGTTTGTTTATACTGACACCCATCCCTATAACCATAACTTTCTTCCACTTTTTCTGAGGTTCTGTAACTACAGCAAAGCAAAGCAGCAAGCTAAGGCTGCAAATACTTCAGCCATTGTAGTTCCTATTGTTATAATAGAGAAACCTTCTATAACCAGAAACTGATGACACACAGATATTAAAAATGAATGTTCAGTAAAGCAACATGTAAGTTTATCTTTCTTTTTTACTGCCTAATAAGACTAGTAGTGTGCATTCCAATACTTGCCAAGCAAATAGAGTAAGTACACCTAACTACATACTAACTAATAGGTTGCTCAAGGCTTCATCCAACCTGGCTGTGAACACTGCCAGTGTTGGGGCAGCCACAGCCTCCCTGGGCAACCTGGGACAGTGTCTCACCACCCTCACAGGCAAAAAAATTTTCCTAATATCTAACCTACATTTCCCTTCTTTCAATTTGTACCCAAACACTTTGCACAGCTGTGTGCAGACTGGTGCTGACCAAAGGAGGGTTTTTTTGACTCACTGCCACAATTACACAGGAACAACAGGCAATTGGCCTGGATTGCTTTAACATGTGCTATTCTGCTCCCATTTTCGAATCAAAATCTTACCACCTGTTAATAAATATATCAAAGCATTGCACCAAAAGCAATTTTAGAGGTTAGTAAGTAAATATAGTAATATTATTTTTTGCATGCTGACCTACAACATAGGCTTGACCGGTATCTTCAATGGATGATGAGTCTGATTCATTTTTCTTTCTTTCAGGGCTTCTACTTAAACCTGCATGAGATTTTGAACTTAAAGGGGAGAAGGAGAGAAGGGGAACCAGACAGAGGGAAGAGGAAGTTGGGAGAGGGAAGGATCAATGTAATAAAATAATGGTATGAATAATAAATCAAAACTGATGCAAAATGTACATTGACTGTACACAAAGATACTGCAGGGTGGTCAGAGAGACTCTTACTTGTTTGGTTTTAATGCTCCTGCTGCTGATCCAGTATCAAATTTTGGCATTTGCTGAAAGACTCTTCCCATTATGTCTTCTATTTTTTGGGAGGAAGAGTCCAAAGCAGTAATAATATTTTTCCTTGGTGGGTAAACCGAGATGTGGCTTTGACTCAAATCATGAAATGACTTGCTCATAACTTTGGGTCTTTCCTCCCATGGAGTCTTCTCATTCTTGTCTCTTGCAGAGCCAGGCAGTGGCTGGAAGAGTGAGAGCTCAGAGCAGGACAGTCTCTTCAGAATCTCTGCTTGAACAGACAGAGGTCGAACTGCGAGTCGGTTCAATGTGCTGCTGGCCAAGCTGCCAGTACTGATTGCTCGGCCCATGTTGAAACCTTTCACAGAATCTGCATGAAGGTTTAGGCTCCTAAATGAAGCCCTTTCTGTGGAAATACAAAAAAACACAAAACAAAAGAAGTGTAAGTTTTTCAGTAGAACTAGTGTGACCTCCTTGTGTAAACAATACATTTTAAACTACTCACACAAAACATGTTTTCTCTACATGTACCATCATCAGCTACTACCCATCATGCAGTTTGCTCAGGAAGCAAAGTTTGGAGTTCATGACATTACACTAACCTGATCATCTCCTACACCAAAGTCCAAAAACACTGAACAGCAGAATTTTTATGCCCTTATTACCATGAAGACTCATATTTCCTATTAAACTGCTGAGCCTTATATACAGGCATATCATCTCTTTCTGCAAAACAAATATCCTCAAGCCAAGTGACCTGGAAGGCTGCACTTCCTTTAACCTGCTCATACCAGCCTTTTCCAAAATTTGAACACATAGGACTCCTCCATCTGTACACTATCAGGTCCTACCATACTTCCATCCATTAGGTTTCTTCACATGAGTCCCTACATATTTGCAGTACAGCTAAAAGGTCACAGGGGCTTGGCAGCATCTCTACCTGCTTAAAGACCATCAGTTCACTTGGGTGCACTTGAGGTCCTCCCCTGCCAGAAACATCCTAAACGTTTAAGCACAGTACAGAAAGTGTTGTCTGGGGTTTGCCAGACCTTTTGACTCATTAACAAGGATTCCCTTAAGCAGCAGAGAGAAACAGGTTTTGGATTGTAATTAAATTACTGTCAGCTGAGTCGTGGGAACTGTCTGGGTAGATGTTCTTAGCTGAAAGCAAAAGCAAGATAATACAACTTAGCATAACCCCTCTCTTAATTCAGAGCAAAGCTGAGCAGGGCTCATTTCTATTAGCCTAACTGCCTCCTAAGGCTAGCAGTGAAGTTCCTGTGGCTTGGCTCTCACACAGAAACTTGATAAAGCTGTGGCAACTTGTTGGCTGGTTACTTTAAAGCAAACCAGGCCACCTGAACCCTTCATAAACTTCACTGATGTCTTGGGAGTCAGTTCACAGGGAAGTCTGAGGAAAAGCAATCCTCAACTGCACATGTATTTCTGATTTAAGGTTAACCAGTAGTTTTTTTAATCATATCTATATCTAGGAAATAAGCTGCTTTAGGAATTTGCACTGCAACTAAAAAAAATAATTTACTTTTCTGGTACACATCATTCATTAACTCTCAAGGTAAATGCCCTGCCATTTAGGAAAGAGTCTATTTGGTAAATGCCACCTTGGTCCTGCCATTCATTGCAGAAGATATTCCTTCCCCCAATCCCTAGGGCAGGAACTAACTGCAACAGTGACTCATGCTTTCCCTGGAACAGCTGGACAGATCAAGAAGATTTAGTTGTGGAAGGTATTTTTTTTTTCTTTTTAAAGGTAAATTAGTACACAACTAACACTTTCTTATCCACGCCAAGTACCTTGTTCAGCCACAGCCACAAGACCAGATGAGCTACAGAAGAATTATTTTGCCCAATCAGACCAGAAATCCACAGATCTGTTTCCTGACTGACAGAAGGCATCAGTGGCACCTGATCTTGCTGTGTTCCCAACCTGGGGAACAGTGACTTAATAAAATATTCTAAGATCTCTTCTCTTGACTTTATATTTACCCTCTGTAAACATCAAACAGAATTTCTGTGGATTTCACGTGAATATTTTCACATCATCATCTATACAAACATAAGGCCTTTCACACCTTCTGCCAACCCCTGAACTGAAAATTCTCACATGCTCAAAACTCATCCTCTGTAAGGCTGACTTAAACCTCACTTCATCTTCGTGGCTTTCCATCTGCCCTTTCAAGAATCCAAAACATTAACCCTAAAACTCAATGCTTGGTTCTGTTCACTGCATGGCCACAGAAGTTAGGCAGAAAAAAAAAAAAAGAAACCACCATTCCTCATATTGCAGATTATCTTCCTTTTTATGTACCATAAAACTGCTAGTATTTTTCTTCTTTTTTTTTGCCTGCTTTTTTTTTTTGCTTGTTTGTTTGGGGTTTTGGTTTTTTTCTTTCTTTGTGGGGTTTTTGTGTGTTTTTTACACCTTTCTGACTCCTCTCTTTCTATTCATGTAGACAGAATATTATTCAAGAGGCATTCTCCTTTCATTTTCCAGGCCCCACTCTTTCTATTAGATTTACATGTGTTAAATTGGTTTCTCCCAGGTGACTAAAGGCATTGTGCATCAACTGAAAAACATGTCATGTACATCACAGGGGCTATAAAGGCCTTATGCCTCTATCCTCAGTTATGTTCCATGAAAATTTGTTCCCCATCACTGTGCACTTCAGGCCTTGTCCATTGTCTCAAAATATTTCCCATTCATTGAATGAAATCAGGGTGAGCCTTGCAAGACACTGTAATACTGTATTTCTAAATAATATTTCAAAGAATAACTGTTTTCTGTAGTCTGTCGCTCCACATCATGAGCACTGCAAGTGTTACAGGCACATGTTTGTGTTCACTGTGCTGTTCACCTGGAATAAGTCCTTAAGTAAGGAACATACACTTCATGTGGGGATCAGCCTTGACTTAATAATATTGTCTTCTGCCCCTTTCTTTACTGTTTTGCTGAGTGCTTCCAACCACCAGCTTTGACTGACATATGAAGGGCTCTGTAAAAATAAAACTATAAGAAACAAATAAATAGATAGATAGATAGATAGATAGATAGATAGATAGATAGATAGATAGATAAAACACTTGATGTTCCTGCTGGCTAAGAATAAAGCTTCCCAAATCACAGAATCATAGCACTTTAGGAGTTGGAATGGACTTTACAGATCATCTAGTCCCAACCCCCTGCCCTGGGCAGGGACACCTCCCACCAGAGCAGGTTGCTCAAGGCTCATCCAACCTGGCTGTGAACACTGCCAGGGTTGGAGCAGCCACAGCCTCCCTGGGCAACCTGGGACAGTGTCTCACCACCCTCACAGGAAAAAGCTTTTTCCTAATATTTAACCTAAAATACTGCCTGGGATTTCACTTCTCTAACAAAAGCAAAGGAGCATTTATAATTAATAGGCTATTTTGAGCAGCTGCTTCATCAGTGTTTTCTCTTTCTCCTTTTAAAAGAACATTATCCTAATAACCCTACTGCTATAAGCACATATATATATATATACAGGAAGGAGAAATGTGGCTAATCAATCTAGACCAGTAATAACAAAAGGAATTTTTCTGCTTTAATTGTTTGTACTTTTAATGACCAGTGTAATGGAATTAACCATCATGCTGATTTGTTTGCTTCTGATTACCAATGATTGCTGGAATTTGAGACCTCTGAATTCCAAGTCATCTGCACTGCACAGAAGCAAATGATTGTTTTTCAGACTCCCACAGCATAACACGAACGCCATCTGTTAAAAGCAACCAAGTTCTCCTAGCCAAGAAAGCCTTTCATGTATTGCTTTTCTCTGTAATTCAGGATCAGCAAACACTAAATTAGAGAATGGTACAAAGGCTTTAAGTCACTTGGTCCTATTGCTTTGCCTGAAGTTGGCTGAGCCCAACAGAATAGCAAAAACGCTGCAGAGTTGCCACAATGCGTTTCCTCACTCCCACCTCTCCTTTTTTTCTTTTTTTTTTTTTAATTAGAGATCACAATATCCACAGCAATGGGGTCAAACTCCATCCCAACTATACTGGTGGAAGTCTGGATTAACAGCAACTGGAATGCAGACAGATAAAAACAGAGAACAAAGAGAGGCAGACTGAGCAAACCAGCACTCCCAGCCCATGCTGAGGACCAGCCAGCCAAGTGAGCTCTGCCCCAAACAGTGAAGAAATGAGGGTAGAATGTCTTTACATTTTCTATTATACACATAAATTACATGGCATTTATGAAGAAAGCTGACCAGTATCAGTGTTGTTGTTCCTTACTCAGTCCTCCAAACATTATGTGGAATAGCTATACCCAACAGCAGCATCATGAAATGCTCTGTATTTTATTTGCCCTCCCATGATCACACCATTTTATCCATAATTCCACATTATCAAACCAAGTCCTTTCACATCAAGCAAAAGGTAAAATCCTATTATTGAAGTATCTTCAAGTGACTTCTGAAAAAAAAGCCAAACCCATTAATCAAAGGGGAAAATACTTCGTGACCTATTTTTAGATTCCTTTTAGTTCAGAGGAGCTGCTGTGTGCCAGTTTCTGTGTGAACTGCCAAACTTTTTTTCGCTCCATCTTAAACAAAATCTAAACAAACTTGGCTAGTAGAGTCTCTTCACAGTATAAACCCTCCAAATGTAGAGCTGCACTCTACAGTCAGCAGAATTACTGAAGTTCAGTTTTTCTCCTTACAAAAATACATATAGATTGCTGTTACAAACCAACACAGTATCACACTCCTTACCAATGTCCTGAGTGTCTTGGTTGCTCTGCCTGGTTCTCATCTGTAGTTGGAACTTATGCTGGGAGGAGCAAAGATGCAGAAGGTACTGGCAAGTCTTACTATTGTCAGTCTGAAAGGCATGTTTGATACCATCTGACGTGTTCTGCAAAGTTATTTTCTTCTTCTACACAACGGAGAAAGAAAATAGGTGAAGACAATGATGTCTTTTAGCCTACAAAGAATTTTGTATTTGCTTGTGCACAGTTACAGCATTCAAACTTTCCTGAAGCAAAATGCACTGATGGGAGAGATTTCTGTTAAAATAGGAGTTGAAAGTAATTTGAGATTTATGAAGTAGCACTTTAAAGCTACTTCTAGGCTAGTGAGATGGTGCTTTATTATTATTTAATCCTTCTCTGTTACTGTTAGTGCTGAGTAATGACAACCAGCACTATCACATTTTGCAGGATGAGGGTTTCAAAAGCCTCTGAGGAAGTCACAAGGGATGCTGTGCTCAAGAGAAAAAGAACTCGATGCCCATCTAATTCTGAAATCCATCAGTTAATGTTCCAGGTCTTGAATTTATCTTTTTGGTAATTTTTGAGCTTCCATTTATCCATTCTAGTTAAAATCATATCACAGATGAAACAGGCTATAGCTTTTCAATAAAGTATCAGGCAGAATTAGAACTCATGTTTTCAATACCTATATAAAGGTAAGCATTTGAGGCCGGATGACTCATTAAAAACTGACACATGATCACCAGATTATGGTGTACCCACTGAAGTTGGCTGGTATTGTCAGGATCAAGTGTCAGCCCCTGTTATCCACTATCAGTGAACTTTTGGAAATGTAACAACTTAAAAGCAACATAGCTGCATTTATTAGTTACACTGAGTACTGGCATTTGCCAGGACCCAGTCCTCAAAAGCAGGATTCTCATCCTGGTGATTCTTCACTATCAATGCCCCATACAGCAGCATGGGCAGATTGCCCAGAAATGCAGTTAATGGGCAAAGCTTCTCCCCAAGCTTAGAGCATTCCTTGAGCTATCTTTCCTCAGAAGGCAGGGAAGCCACATTTCACATCAATACAGATTTGCCAAAACCTCTCTTCTGAGGTTGGAATTTCAGCAGCACTGAATGCAAGCTTAATCACAACCCTTATTTCAATCCCATAATACAACAGCCACACAAAATGTTGTCCACGGACAACAAAATGTTGTTGGATTATGCTGTAAAGCACCATCTTGATTTGTAGAAATAAACACAAAACTCACCATAGTTCGAGTCACTAATACAGATGTGTACACACAGATAGAGAAAAAGAGACAACTTACACTAAAGGATATTTTCTTTGTCTCTCTCCATGGGAAACGCAGTACAGGGGTCCTGGCACCATTGTGAACTTCAAAGATAACAACTCCTTTGCAGCACACTCCCAGAAGGATTCCTGTTTGGGATCTCTTCTCAGGCAGCACATGATGAAGATGAACCCCATATTCTGTGAGCCTCTGACACAACTGTACAGATCAATGAAACTTCTATGAATAAAAAGGTTAAGGCCACTGCAAGTTTTTATACCTCTCTATAAATATTTTCATGCATGGATTTCAGTGGTTAAGTTATAAGAACACTTCAGTAAAACAAGAAACAGGCTTAGAAGGGGCAAAGCCAGCTGAGTGTCTCTTCCATCACATACTCAAAGAGACTGCAGAACTACAGTGTGACTGTGGAATTACAGTATAGTGGTTATTCAGTGTTTCAGCAGAAAACCTTCACCCCCTGGACTCATTTGCAGTCATTGCATCAATGCAGAACCTGATTACTATCTCATGAGGAACAGCAGCTAATCCTATAATTGGATTTCTCAATGGGCCCTTTTAGAATGATCCAAATGTATCTGTGATTACAGTTCTCCTATCATCTTACATAGAACCTGCACTAGAAAGTCTTCTCTCCTAAGTAATTCTTCTGCCTTGCTTCCTACCTAGCACCATCGACAGTATTAGCTGTAAGAAAACTCTTAATAATTTAACTTTTCTCTTCCCCACAACAGAAAGCACAAGAGGCATGGGGAATGCAGGGTGTGCTGCCTCAAACACAGCAAACACAAGGATCAACAGCTGCTTTTTCCTACCTCAAACTAAAGCAGGAAGACTACTAACTGGAAAAAAAGTGAAAAAATTTTCCATCTGTTATAATTTCTTTTTGCTTGTTATGATGTGTCTTCTGAAAAAAATATTTCCAACTTTCTTCCTTTCAGTGTTACTCAGAACCTGAGCTGTTTTCCTGTGCTTGCCCTTGAAGTCCATGCACCTATCTTCCAACAAGGAGTTTCTTAAATCACAGATTAAGGAAGCTAATTGCTGTCCACTTACCTTCAGAAATTCTAACTCTGTCTCCTTTTCAGATGCACCCACGTAAGTGCTATGCAATTTTGGCAGCTCTTCCTTGATGTAGGACAGATCTAGTTTCTCCATCACTCTAGCTGGGACATAGTGCTCTAGTCTGAAATATGACAGGCCATGCACCTGCAACACGAAACAGTTTTGTGATGGCAGCTCCATATACTACCCTATGAGCAGGAAAACTTTCTACACAGAATCACACATTACATCTCAGAGGATCATGTGATTCTGAATAAGGGGAGGGAATCAGAATCTCAACCCCAACCCAGAGCTTAATTTCACATTGGTTTCTTCATATTCAAGTCTGACTCTGCTTCCACTGAAAAGAGAGGGTTCAACACCCAGACCTTGAACTAGATTCTGCAGCAAACTGTGTTAGACTACAAGAACACATGCTCCCAGCAAAACCTGCCAACAGCGTATCAGCTGAGCTTCCAGTGCAGGGCAGAGCTGTGAAGCCTCTGTGGAAGATCACAGCCCATATTTTAATTAAGCAGTGAAATCGATGATGTACCTCTGCCTGGTAATCTCCATACTCAGCCTGGAGAGCTAGGGATGCTAATAATAAGGCTGTCTCATCATCACAGTGCATCCTGTCTTCTAGGATGTCCTTCCGCAACTGTAGGTAATACTGATGACAGGTCAGGGTGTGCCTGGAATAGGAAAATGAAACAAAAACCATGAAAAAAAACCCCCCACCGTCTTCCTGTTACAACAAATTTCCAGTATTTGATTACTACCCTACTTTTCTTCCATAAATGTAGGGCTTAAGGGGCTAAAATTTGATATACTCACTGTATAAGACTGACATCATCCACAAAAAACTTGATGCGAAAAAACAGAGTGAAGTTGACAGGAGGCTTGTTCTTTTTCTTTGGCTCTTCTTTCCATCCTTCTGGAGCTACTTTACTGAGCTTTATGTCAGGATCAACGAAGAAAAATTCATTGTCTGCCATGAACATTAAAGAGAAGCACATGGGTAAAAACATTAAAACCAAGTATTTTCTCCAGCTAGAGGATAAAGACCGTATTCATAATTCTGAAATTTGGTTTTGAACAGTAAGGTTTTCTGTTGACTAACAATGACTTATAAGCAGAATATCTGTTAAAGGGAATACTGAATTAGGGCAGAAGAAATAATTTTATAGTTATCCTGAAAACACCAGTAGGTAAAAAAACTACAAAATAAGAGCATGTGGGTTTTGTTATATTTACAAGTTCTTATCCCATAGGAAATCCAAAACCAGTCATTCCTTTCCTCCCTTACTACTTCTGTCCCATTTACATTTCTGCAAGATATTTTCGGGGCTTTCTAAATTGCCAAGAGCACCGGGAGCTGCTGTGGACAGAGTAAGCTCTTAAGCTGCTAGTAGTTTCTATGTCATGCAAATATTCTGAGCACTACAGTCCTGCCAGAGCCTGTGAGACAGCCCAAGAGGAAACTTGGCTGTGAACATGTTAGTTCTGCCACAATGACCTCCTACCCAGGGGGAAAAAAATCCCATTCAAATTCTGGTCTGTTCTAATAGCAAAAACTTAACAGCTCAGGAGCAACTGAGGCAACTCTCTCTATTGTAGGTGTCCTCCTAATGCATCCCAATGGGTTTGCCTCCACTAGAGGCACATTAACAGAACCCAAAGCCATTCTGTGGCCTCTGACAGATACTAGACTGAGAGAAGGCAACAGACCACAGGAAAGAAAACTTGGCAACAAAAGAGCAAAAGCTGCCCAAGATGAGCTGCCATTACTCAGGCAGATGTAGAATTTTGTTGTGCAAGGCTGTTCTCCATCAAGCAATATATTTTGCCTCAAAACAAGAAAACATAAAGCAAATGCCTTGCAGATGCCCGGCAGTCTCTGCTCATCTTTTCTCAACAGCATGTAGCTAATCCTTCTTATTCTGTACCTCTTAAATGCATCAGATGATTATTCTTACCTCTTAAAGTAGCCAGTCCAAAGAAGTGATGCTCCACCAAGCCAATATGGGCAACAACCATATCAAAGACATCTTTACATATCGTTTTGGTGTCACAGGTCAGCTCCAGCTTCTGCCCACTTAGAAGCATCACGTTTACTTTTCGCCTGGTGTCATCATTCTTCCCTTTCTTTGTCTGCATTTTGTGAAATAAAAATCTCTCAGCATTCCCACTTGTGATAAAAAGGCATTTGTCAGTTTTGCACTTCCCTTGCCACAGATGGCTGAGCAGCCTCTTTCTTACCAAGATAGACTTGGGTAGATCCAAGGAGATGAATGGCTCGATCGTCATTTTCACAAACTCAGGGCCAAAGAAATTCTGCAAATCACAAAAGAGCATGAATGAGCACTGTGTTGATGAACAATAGGCTGAGGCACAGTTGACACCTGCCTGCAAACATGAAACAGGAACCAAAGGTCAAAATGATAAAATTGTACTAAATTCCTCCATTGAGCTGCTAAGCCTGAAGAACCTGATTCTGCCAGCATGTGTGTCAGACAGCAAAGGTAAGCTACAGTCTGGGTGACATTATCACTCTGCTTATTGCCCTTCCTTTGCTGGACAAAAAGCCAACACTGTAGTATTTGTCTTCCCTCAAAACACAGGGTGTGGGTTGCATATTGAGGCCATCTGGGTTTATCTCAGTAAGGGACTGCCTGACATCACTAAGGTTTTCTGCACTGGTGATAATTCCACCTTGACAAATCTCTGCCTGTGCCACACAAGTCTCATCTTGCAAAGACTGAAATGTTTCAGCCTAATTCTATCTGATGGGTTCAAGTAGATATCCTGGTCAATTTGTTTCTGCCTATAGACAAATAAGTGTTCTACTAATTCATCCTATAAATTCATCCTATAAATGACACACAAGTCTCATCTTGCAAAGACTGAAATGTTTCAGCCTAATTCTATCTGATGGGTTCAAGTAGATATCCTGGTCAATTTGTTTCTGCCTATAGACAAATAAGTGTTCTACTAATTCATCCTATAAGTTACAGAAGGTTAGCTGTCCAAACTGTTATAGGAAGTCCTCTATACAATACCACAGGTGGCCTGAGATTCTCCTTTTGAGGAAAAATATTCTTTGGCAGCTGCCTACTATGTACTATATGCAAAACACCTGCACATAACATAAAGAGTCAGGGGGCAGGGTGGGTAATTAACCTAATTAGTTAAAGCCTACATGAACTAGCTCATCAGAATGCTATGGACTGGAGACAGATAAAGGAACTATTACCCTGGATTAGGGCAGCAAATCTCCCTGAGTCTTGGTTCAAGTTTTCCCATCCTTATTAGAAAAGTAAATATCCAATTCACAGAAAGCAGCAGCAGAGGGCATCAAGCCATCACTTCTTCTGAACATCAGACACTATTTACCTATATACCTCTGTCTCTCTCTTTGTCATCTTGTATTTCAGTCACATACCAAGACAGCTGGGAAAGCAAGGGGAGTTTGCATGGGGATTCAGGGTGAACCTAAGGGCAAAATGAATCTTCCTTTACCTTCCCAACTTGTTCATTTAATAACCTTTGATGCTGGTGGGACACATCCACATTCTACTAAGAGAAAAGCAAATGAAGTGGTTGAAAACACCACAGAATACAGGAGAAATCCTACACCTTACCTTTGTTAGGACACTGTATTGTTTAATTGATGCAATCTTTAGTCAAGCCTTGCTGTCTGTTTTAGCATCTCTTGATACGTCTTCAGGCTCTGTAGCCACTAATGCCACAAAATGTCAGAAGTTTACCCTGTGAGAGTTGACCTCTCCTATCAGGACAACACCAAACACCTAGTATTTAATCTGCTGATGACTGTTGATTATAGGACCCAGTTTATGAATCCCACAAATTAGAGTTTCAATCAAGGCACTGCTCTGTTCCAACAAAAATAAGAGTTCACCTGAGATCAGGGCATTACCCTCAGTTTTCTTTGTGTCATGGCTGTTTCCAGGGCTATTTCTCTCAGAGGATCTCTGGTGATGTCAAGCACTGAGGATCTAATTGCATCTCCTGGGTAGAGGTTAGGTCGGGACTGCCTGAGAGCCATTCTAGCTTGCAGTTGCATCATTTCTTCTTCCTGACGCTTTAGCATCACTTCTTGACTGATCAGTTTGCCTTCAAATGGTGCTTCGTGTTGCCTATAGTACAGTCAGAGGGGGTGACAGACATTAAAGCTATGTTTAAGACATTCTGCTGCTTTAAGCACACGTGTAAGTGGAAACAGAACACAAAATTTAGTTAACAAATATTACATTAAACACATTTATTCAGCAGCCAGGAGGTTAGCTCTGTGCAGCAACCCAGCAATATAGAAAATGAGCAAACATGCCAAGTTCCTACAGCTGCCTGTCCTCTATTCATATGAAAATAAAGGCTCAGCTGCACTCTAAAAAAAACTTGACACAACAAACCCCGTGAATCAGAACAAAACCAGTGAACACACAGGAGGAAGAAAAGTACTAATGCTTTGAAAATATCTTAGTTTCGGTCTTCAAGCAGGGACTATGAAAAAAGGCATGCCCAGAAACATGTTGTTAAAGAAAAAACTGAAATAATAGTGTACTTTATTTAAGTAAATATTGCTCCAAACACTTGTGGGCCTGTTATTTATACCCTGGTTTTCCCTAACTAGTAGTACAGCTTGAAATATTTACAAACATATTTTATGTTTATCAAAATCCTATATCCTAAATTATGCTAAATATCAAACTCTGATGTTTTCATCATCTTTCTTTGCTGAAAATCATTCCTTTTATTTAAAATTTCCAAGAATGGCCAGGTTCAAGCAGAGTCATCACAAAGACTAAATTAGAGACTAAACTAATGATCTGAAGGAAAAAAATGAGGGGAAAAAAAAAGTAAAACACACCAGTATTTAAAAAACACAACAACCCATCCTCAAGTTCTTTTCTCAGCAGATGTGGATCCAAAGCATCCTACCAGTTTTCCTGTCCATAGAAGGAAAGAAATTCAAGTCTCATTTTGGGTGAACTAAAGCCATTTTTTTATTTGATAAATAAAAAAGGTGGTTAGGAACTGCAAAGAACAGAGAAATGCAAGAAAAATAAACCCAACTTCCACTCCCTTTCCCTCTGATCCATGCTTAGAACAAAACACCTTTAAACCCCAAACTAAATATAAACCAATCAAGTCTTCCTTAGAAATCCCAAACCAAGAGAAAAACAAAGTTTGCCTTCTGTTAACATAACTCTACAAAGGCAATTTTAGGCACATATGGACAGTGGAAACTAAGGCAGTTTTTACACACAAAAAAACCACTTTAAGCAGTTGTAAGCTAAGTGTTTTGCATACCATCTAAACTGAGTAATGAAAAACATGAAAGGGCAAAGAAAATGTTTAGACTCCTGCATATCACTGCACTCAAATTTAGAAATATAGATAAATGTAGAGTAAGTCCTGCTCTGACAGCCCTTTATAGGCATATAATCTACAGACTTTTAAGGACATGAAATGTATATACCTACTTTTTAGAAGAACCTAAAGGGAGCTGGAAAGGGACTCTGTTAGGAACTGTAGTGATAGGACAAGGGGTAACGGGTTCAAATGGAAAGAGGGGAAATTTAGGTTAGATATTCAGAAGAAGTTTTCCCTGTGAGGGTGGTGAGACACTGTCCCAGGTTGCCCAGGGAGGCTGTGGCTGCCCCAACCCTGGCAGTGTTCACAGCCAGGTTGGATGAGCCTTGAGCAACCTGCTCTGGTGGGAGGTGTCCCTGCCCAGGGCAGGGGTTGGGACTAGATGATCTCTAAGGTCCATTCCAACCCCTAAAATTCTATGATTCTCTGAAGATATGTTTGATGAATGACATATCAGTTAATAAACTAAGAGAAAAATGCACCTGGGCCAGACAGTACAGTTGTCTATGCTACTGGGTGGATATGATTTCAAATTTTACTTTCATCTTTTTATAAAGTTAGTAATGAATACCAATATTATGAACACTGCATCACATTCTCTTTGTTTCTGTTAAAGTGTCATTGCTTAGTATACAAAACCAGCATTAAAATAAGAAGAGTTACATATAAGAAGAGATCAATACTAAAAGTTCCTCAAGAATTTTTAGGGAAGATATAGTCATAGAAAAATATATGAATGTAAACCCATTATCCTTCCCACTCTACAAGCCTTTCATAGCACTGCTTCTCTTCTCCCTCCTCTGTTTCTTTCTACAACAGACTTAACATGCAGCTAAAAGGACAAAGTAATGAGAAAAGGCCTCAGACCTGCTAAGACATGTGCACATGCTTAGCTTTTCACCATGAGGAAACTTCTTAGGATTGACGTATGTGGGAATATTGACAATGAACTAAGTTAAATACACCCACGAGCGCCCTCAGATCAAGGTCTAAGGATGGGCTCTGAAAGACAACAAAACCAAACACTTTCTGAACAGAAATATCTATGAATTATCAAAGACACTATGAAAAAGACAGGCATGTTGGTACTAGCTCTATCTGAAAACATTTGCTACTGTGAAAACACCTACTACAGAAAAAAGTTATCTTTTTAATAACATACAGCCCTGTGCAACAGGAGCAATTGAAGGTTTTTATCATTAGGTTGGTTTTATCAGCTTTGTGGACATGTATTAGTTTCTCTGAAAACTGGGGTGGCTGTGGGGTATCTGTGGAGGAAGCTCAAAAACCTAATGGTCTCTCCTGCCATGGATGCAGTGAGAGGACTAGAGGGAATGGCCATAAGCTCAGACAGGGGAGATTTAGATTAGATATTAGGAAAAAAATATTCACTATTAAGGTGTTCAGGCACTGGAATATTGCCCAGGGAGGTGGTGGCGTCACTGTCCCTAGAAGTGTTTTAGAAGTGTCTGGATCTGGCACTGGAAGATATCATTTAGGGGTTACAGCAGAGCAACACATTGATGGTTGGACATGATAGTCTTAAAGGTCCCTTCCAACCTTGATGATTCTATGGTTCTATGAAGTATTTTCCTAGTTTGGTATACAAGCTCTATCACCAACCCTAAATCTGTATTCTTCAGCATCCTGGGTAAGTAAAACTGGCTTGGTCAGGCTGTCAGTTTTCTATGGAGGCTTAGAGCACAGTTCACACTAGGTTCCAAAACAAGGAATTCATCTCTCCTACAGACAAGGAAACACTGCTGATACACACAAGCAGAGCAGAGCAGATTCTCTGGTGAAGTTCAGAACATGCAAGTACTATTACTCCAACAACAACAACAAAAATAAGTCTAAATTACATTCCTAACAGATAACATCATAAAAGTGTGTTTTGTGTGGTGCTTCATCAGACAAGTACTTGGCTACTACTCTGTATTTTCCTCAATGTCTGCATGCAAACCAGAACCTCACAGCTCGTTATTAGCCTGGAGATGATAGGTGAGCAGTCACCTGGAAGGCTGACGCCTCTAAAAAAGGGAAGCGAATTAACTCTTCCCCTAGTGTACTTACCAAGAAATGAGCAGGTATTGGATCAGAGAAGGAAGTTGGAAGAAGGGATGCAGGTAGGCATTCTCTAATGATTAGTGCAGTGGAAAGGTCAGGAATAGACTGAGAGATGTCTTTTGGTAAGTTAGGAAGGATATGAAAATGAAATCTACTGGAAGGAAAAGGCAACAGAAGGAAGAGATCCATGTCAGCTGCTGCTCCTAGAGAGAAAAAGGAAAAAATAGTAAAGGAAGAAAAAGAAAGCAAAATAATAAAAGGGGGGGAAAGGAAAAAAAATAAGGAATATAAGAAGCAAAGAGGAAACAAAACACAAGCCATTGCCATGAGGAATGCATTCCAAGAAGTTTAAAGGACAACAACATAGACCACAAGAAGGGTTTGACTATACTCTGACTATACTACTGAATGCCTATGGCTTCTCCTAATTTCAGAAGAGGTGAGCCCACTCAAACAGCACAAGCTGTGCTGGCTGATAACTCTCAACAGCTTCACTGTTTGTTGTTTTTTCTAAAGGCTCCCTCAAACCCAAATTCCTCTATTTAATTTCCAAGTCAGTTTCACAAGGATAATTCCATGGATCATGAAGCAGATTGACTCTAAGAACATGTCACAGGACCAGTAAAATTAATATGTACTTAAGTACAGATGGTGTCTCTCACACTGAGAAAAACACTGAAACATGCTCCCAAGTGCTGGGGAAATCTAAGCAATAGATTAAGTTGCATATATTTCCCCAAACCCTGGAACCAAATAACCTGTCAAAGCATGTGCACTCTGAGAATCTGCTCCTTGGAACTTCTTGTTATCACTGGTTTTCCTCTGAGAGCTGAGGTTTCTGAAGTTATAAAAGCCAAGGATGTTTTAAAGCAGCAACATGCAATGTTATGGATGAAAATATGAAGTTACTTTCTTAGACATCTCCTGCTTAACTAACCAGCATCATTGATGGTATTCCTTTTACACTTGCTAGCATTGGAAAGTTTTAACAGCTGTTGTGAGAGAGAGGAGCACACAGTTTTCTATTCAGCTCACATAATTAACAAAGGTCTTATCTAAGTATTGCTGTAGGACTGAATTCTGCTTGTGGCTGCTTTCCTCTTTCTCAATAGGTTAGAAAAAAAGGCTAGTAAAATTAGCTTTCAGCCTTATTTTCTTGTCTTGGATATACTTACTGGTCTGGTACTTAGATTAATAGAAAATCTCAAACTTAATCACCTTATGAAAAATAGGGGAACAAATACAAAAATCAGTAAAGAACTATCTGTGGTATCCTACCAGGACACTTGTGCAAGTGCAGAGTGGTATCTTTTAGAAAAAGCAGAGAGAGGATGCCAAGCTGAAAGAGATGCAAAAAAATACTAAGCCTTAAAATAAGACTGTATAGCTCTATACAAGTAAAATTGGTAAGCACAACAGGTAAGCAATTCTAGATTTCACACCTATACAAATTACATCCATTAAAGGTATCAGTTTCAACAGAGTAACATAAAATAATGTGAAACTAACCATGAGAAACTATTCCCTGCTTTACCTTGGCGTTTTCACTTGCACAATAGACCAGATTCACTTACAACAATGACTCATTTACATCGTGACTCCTTTGCATATCACACACCACTTTCTGAAACACTTTGTAAATAGAAACAAAAGGTCTCTATCAGCATCTGCAAATTACTGCCCTTATATTTTGAAGCCACAGTGCTGAACTGGCAATTTCCTAGGTTCAAGGCAAAGCAGAATGAAGGTTGACTTAGCAGTTTTCACCAGAAGAAAGAAACAAGCCAATGGCAATAAGTTAAGGAAGCTCTGTGCTCATTCTGTATACAATAGTAAATCTGCTTGGCCATTTTAGTGTGGTGCTACAACAGTATAAAATACAAAGTAGAAATTCACAGTTCTTTAACAGGGGTTATGTATATCATAAACCAGTAACCACCCACTTGAAAGTCTGCCCTAAAAGCACACATATTAGCCAAAATCCCCATGTCAAGCCAGGCTGGACTTCCAAGACTGCTTGGACACTGCCAGCACATACGCTGTTACATGGATAGATACCACATTCCTGACAAAAATCAGTGCAGACTCAGTTAAGCTATGCCTAAATTCAGGCTGAGGAAATTGGGGCTGCTCAGCCTGGAGAAGAGAGGACTGTGTGGAGACCTCAGAGCAGCTTTTCAATATCTGAAGGGCCTACAAGGAGCTGGAGAGGGACTCTGTGTTAGGAAATGCAGAGACAGGACAAGGGGTAATGGGTACAAACTGAAGAAGGGGACGTTTAGGTTAGATGTGAGAAAAAAGTTTTTTCCTGTGAGGGTAGTGAGACACTGGCACAGGCTGCCCAGGGAGGCTGTGGCTGCCCCAACCCTGGCAGTGTTCACAGCCAGGTTGGATGAGCCTTGAGCAACCTGATCTAGTGAGGAGGTATCTCTGCCCAGGGCAGGGGGCTGGGACTAGATGATCTCTAAGGTCCATTCCAGCCCTTAAGTTCTATGATTCTATGATCCTTCCTCCTGCAAGAAATGCCAATATATAGGTTTCCAGACAACTTTGCAGTTTTCAGACAAAGTCCAAGTAGTAAGAAAACCAATGCATCAAATGAGATAACTGAAAGCTGTAAGATTTCCAAGTAACTGCTCTCTTGTTCACCTGCACTGAGGACAGTTCATTGGAGACCCTGCCGTACTCAGATCCATTTATGGCACACAGTACAGTGCAAGAAGCAAACACTCATTTATTTTCATCTCCATGCTCAAAGCCTGGCTCTGAGCCCTATTCACTGCACATGACCCCGTGCATCAAATGAACACGGAGGACACATCACCAGCCTTGTCACATCACCTGGAACAGTTCCAATCTTCAGGCACCTCCAAGTTCCTTTAATAGGATAGAAAAGGATTTCCCTCCAACTCATTCCAAAACCATATAAATATCTGAAAATATTGAGCACAGAGCAATTTTTCACCTGGCATGGAAAGCAAAAAGCTGCAAACAAAGGCTTTGTTGGTGTAATGTGATGAAGGAAGAGGGGAAGGAAAAGATGTGACTTCATTTCCTCCCCTGTTACTACAAAAACTATTTGCATCATTTTACTAAAATATTCCAAGGTGATTAGGCATCTGAAAGAGACCAGAAGAAATTTTTCCATCCAAAATGTCAACGTCAATAAAAATTCTCAAACCTTTAGACTAGAACCATTCCCAAAACGTAACAGGTACAGCAAAATGTGCTTTTGCTATAAAAAGATGCTGTACTAAGGTGATGTTCAAAGCAGAACCTACTTTTTAAAGCTGTATTGATGAAGAACACTTGAAAAATTAGAAGCCAAATAGATGTAATATTTGAATATACAGCACAGAAAAGTAGTTTTCAAAAGGCATAAACCATTCCTGAACTGGCCTGACTAATCAGTGCTGAGTTATGAAGAAAAACCAATCCAAGCACAAAAACATAATCTGTTTGCCAGAATAACTAACCCAATACATGGCTTTTGACTAACTCAAAAGAAATAACCATCCTGTCATTTCCTTATGGAATGAAAAATACAAATCAATATGCATTAATATCAGCACTTTGCAAAACTTTATTTCAGAAAAGTACAATTACAAAAATAATTATTTCCAAGCAGAAATAGCCCCTGATCTTCTGACAACAGCTTGACAGGGTTCAACCCAGTCTCCATTAAACATGGGAACTGAATTTGGACTCCTAACTTACCTCTACATCACAGTGCATCAGGAGACTTTTACTTCAGAATGCAACATACCATGCTGAAATGCTATTTTCATTCAAGTACAATGTGTCAATTTTTTAACCTTAAGCAGAAGCTGGAATAGGAGTGAAAAACTTCAGACAAAGCACTTTAAGACATATTGTCTCCACAGGGTTTACCTCGCTCTCTGAGAATTAGTCTGACTTGATGTGGAGATATCATCAGCACCTGATAACACACCACTGGCATCATCTCTCTTGAAACCTTCATTTCTTCTCACTAGCAAACCAGAAGACAAATTAATACCTGACTGGGCAACAAAGCACACAGAGTAATCCTGTCCAAAAATCAAGGACTTATCAGTCATATGAGATTACTTAGAAGGAATCAAATTTATCTGTTCTTCTCAAAGGCATTAGAGTATCAGACAAAAGAGCATTAATTTGTAATAGTTACCTTCTTTGCTGGTCCATCTTCCTGTAGCTGCACCTGAGAAGCTTAGAGCTTAATTTTGCCAACCTCTACACTTCCATCTCTTACTGTACCCTCAAGAAACAGAGCTACCAGAAGAGTTCTTCCAGAACACATTACAGTCACATTGATTTAGAAATAGGAGGTTTTTTGCAGTCATTTCAATGAGTCCAGAAATACTATTACTACTAGCCAGAAAGCAGCTCTATCTTGCCTGTACAGACTCAGGACTTCTTGCCTTTGGACTGGAAGACATAAACAGTCTGTTCTAAATGGCAAGAAAGTGAACAGAAATGCATCACAGGAACCTCAACTCTTGTTACTGCTCCTTAGGCTTCTGGCTCAGTAAGCAGAAGGATAGACAATGGCAAAGAAGGTTGAGAGAGCAGCAAGTACAGGGAGGCTGGGCTAGAATTCTTTGCCTATAGAATACATACAGTGCAGCTATAATTTAGCTTCCTAACGATTACTTCCTTTCTAATTTTCAGCAAATGATTTGTCTCCATTACTTATAATGATTCTGCAAAGCTGATTCTTCCTGCCATATATCAGCAAACAACCATTTGTACCATCTCCTGCTTTTCCAAGCCATTGATTTAATAGAAATCACTTCAATTTATCACACTAACAGCCTGAACTATGTAGTACTTTTGCCTCACACTGAAATCCTTGGCATACAAATTATCAGCCAGTTAACCCTCATAGTAAAACCCACTGATACAAAAATATTTAAACCATTTATGCCCCATATGAAGCTTTTACAATTTACTCTTACTGTACATGAACAACAACTTCATCATTTTCATGCCTCTGAAGACAGCATGTTACTTTAAAAAAGCACTCTAGCAAAAAGTTAACCATTTCCAGCTTTGCCTACCAAGTTCCCTCCCAGAGTGCTAAATGTCAAACTCATTGCTGAACAGGCTGTCAATTATGTTGATCTGTACAGTGTTGTAATGACCTCATTTTACAGCTTTATATCAGTGGTAATTATCAATGCTCCTACTAAAGACTTCACTTGATATTTTCAGGGTCTGTTTTTCATCTTGAACCTTTTTCTTTGTTTGTTTGTGTTTCTGTTTGTTTGATTTAGGGTTTTTTAGATTTTTTAGACATAGGTCTTACCTTGCCTGAAATCTGGTTCCGAAGAAATAACCGATGGACTTTCACTCGAAGTACTATAGACATCACTGTGGTAAGATTTGTATCTTCTCAAAGGCTCTGAAAGTTTAAAATCAGGGTATCAGAAGAATAAGAAAGCAACAGTCACAGTGCAAAAATCAGCCATAAATTAACACTTGAGATTTTTTGACATATTTTCAAATGTTTTAAAATGCCTGATGTCTGTGGCTATGGAGTCTGAAAGCAAACACTCAGTGGATGCTGTGCAGTCCCATTCTGCTCCTATAGCCCAAGGGTTCTCTAGTTTGCCTGGCCCCTCTTGGCTATCCTAACAGGGACACTTCCTCTGAACTTCTCTCTCATCATCACTTCCAAGTTCAAAATTATATAACAAACCCAAGAAAAAACCTGACCCCTCCTGCAAATAAAACCGATGTAAACATTTAGTGTGCACTTCTTGTATATAGAAAAGTAACCCCCAGAACTTGGTCCCTGGTTCCTTCACGATATAGAAAGAAAAATGTACACAGTGACAAAGCAGACACTGGAAAATTATAATTCAGCTTATCTTTGACATACACAAAATATGATTAACAATCAATTAGTAAGCCCCTAGAGGATATTTAATTAATCAGAACAGCCAAAGTGATGTAATGAGAAATCCATACAGCAGTCTCAGTTCCTACTCTCAGGGGATTATTTAAATAACATACTGGAGCAAAGGACTCCACAGAAGGGGATATGGTCTTGATTTTGCAACAATCACCCAGAACTTTCCTATGCACAAGCCAAAAAAACAACCACAGATTGTGCATAAAAGCAGAACACAAAACAAAACAAGTCTCTGCATCTTGGGAATACCAAGACAACTTCAGGGGTCTTTATTTGCAAAAGGCTGTTTCTGGTCCAGCTCTAGTTAATATTTTGGAAAACAAAAGCAATGATGTAGAGAAACCACAGGTAAGTGCTGTGAAAACAAGTGCAAGTCACTGCAGCAAGGAATATACAATGTAAGACTAGAAAATAGGGAATATATGAGCAGGTATGTCTGGAGGCTGCAAATAGGAGGCAGGAAGTTCTAATTTCCCACGTCCAGAAAACAAAATGCCTAGTGAAAAATTCTGAGAGAACAATAAACCTGCAGCATAATTTATGTTAGGTCAGAGGACAAGTGAGTTAACAACACTACTCATTTAGACTTCCTACAGCAGCAGGGAGAATTTCAAATAGGAAAAAAGCATGGCAAGATATAACATAATGTAGCTGACCCAGACTAAAGATTAGTTCCTGTTCACTTCGGACTGCTTCCGAAACCTTCCTCCTTAAAAGCCAATATTTCCCCATTTCTACCACCTCACTTGGGCCATGCAGAGATTCTTTATGAAAACTGGGAAAAGTAAGGCAAGTTGCCAATCAACCCATGAAACCGACAGCTTCCACCAGCCCATCCCAGTTGCACACATTAGCAGCATCAAACCCAATTAACCCAAAGAACATCACTCATTACTCTCAGAAATGAGCAATGTGCTTTGGACATGTGCAAAGTAACCTACAGCAGGATGAAGAGGACACACGAGGGGTGTGTGAGGGTGGTGAGGTTGCTTCAATTTTCACAATGGCTCTTTCCAGCATTCTGGATTTTCCAACAAAGAAATCTACCCCTCTACCCCCCGTCTAGCAATTCCTTGCCTAACAAGGGAAATGAACCCCAAATTCAGTGGGCACTTTCTAGAGCTGTATTTTTAAAATGCTCCCAGCCCTTTAAAAGTGAGGAATCAATCCAAACACCATATTGGAGCTACAGTACTGAAACATTTAACTAAAAACAGATTTCTCTTTTTTTTTCTCCCAGTAGTTTTATTAGCTGTAGGTTTTTCAAGTCTGCTGAACTGACTTTGAAGCAAGAGGATGGAAAGGGGAACAATAAAATATGACATGAGGCTTTAAACAGATTTATTTTTTTCCACCCAGTCAGCAGCCTGGGCTTCTCAAATTGCACACAAATTATGGCTCCACTCTGCTACTTTAAGACATCAAATTCTGAAAAAAAAAAAAAGAAAAAAAAAGAAATTTTCGTTTTAACATATTCTTTGTGTATTATTAGATTAAAAATAGCACTCATGATGCAAACACAGCAAACCAGAAATGTTCAGTTAAAACATGAGACAAGTGTTTGTAGGTGGTGGAGTGGAATGTGACTCTGCAGGGTGTTTGACTTCTCCTGACTCATCTGTTTGCAGGAGCTGGTGCCCTGCTGTAGGCCAAGTGACAAGTCCATGAGACAAGAAACATAAATCAAGATTTCCAATTACTGTTCATTTCAATATTCTCACAGACCTACATGTAAGACCCAACTAGGCTCAAACATATTCTCCCAGCATTCACAAGGAGAGACAGGACCACCCTCTGTCTTGTCATATCCTTCTCTCTCATCAAGACCATGCAACTCACCCCAATAACACAAGGAAAGGTATTCCCATCTGCTGGAGACACTGTGCAACCTTTCCATGCAGTGCTGCACCAATGGCTATCAGGCAAAATTTATAGGCAATTAAAAAGCTACATCCTGAAATTGGGTAATAATCCTCTAGATTTTCCTTCACTTTTCTCAGTTTAGGGAAGGTCTATAGAGATGTAGAACTGTGTGCTGCTGGAGAATCTTCTCTTTGACAACTACCTTCCAGTTCTCTGCTGAGATATACACATGTTTATGTACACACCCAACACATGCCCCCAGTGCTGTACCTCTTCTTTACCAAACAAGTTTTTCTGGGGCACAGAACACAATGCAGATCTGCAAATAATCAATTTAAATGGAAATATTGAGATTATTTTATCTTACAAATTTACCCAAATAATTTATGCTCTCTCTTCTCTTCCAGCAAGTTCTCCTCAATTCTAACATATACTAGGATTTAACTTCAAAGAAGGCATTTGGATCATGTCCAAGCTAAACTTCTAATTAAGAACTGGCTTCCAAAGGTCACACAAGTCCCAGTTCTGGGATCAAATTAAAGTTAAACTTTTGACTCAGAAGTTTCAAAAATAAGGACAAACGTCTGGTCTGTGTGGCTGGGCAGGAGCTGAAAGACTATATCAACAAAAACTAAGCACAACAATAAAACAACTTATCTTCCATATCTACAATTTTCCTTGGGAATTTTGAATAGCCTTGGTTTGTCCTTTTGGTTTCTTGTTTGTTTGTGTTTTCTTTAATTTTCGGTGACTGAACAGAGACTTCAGAATGGATTGAACTCCTAAAAACATCAAGCGCATTGTAGCAAAAATAATTTTATCGGTTTTCCTTCTTAACATCTCGGTGTTTAGATTACAGTCTCTTACCAAACACTTCAAATCATTTCATACCTTAGTAGAAAAATACTCTGAGTTTAAGAGTCTGTAACTAAAAGGAATATACAAAACTGGTGCTAACAGTCTAAGTTAACGTGTGGTAGCACCACAACGCAAAGGTAACTGAAGCATTACAAGTTGAAGAAACTGTCTTTGTGCTGCAGTGCTGCTCTTTCAAATTCCCTATCAAACCCAGCAGAGCACAACCTTATAGGCACCCCACACAGCACAGGATAACAAAACACACTATTTATGCAAGGAGAGACATGCAAGCCCAGGCAAGTAATTTGCAGAAAGCCTCATCTCAGCCAACTTCAACAGAAATAAGAGAACCACATTTAGCTTGGAATGTCATTATCCTGAGCATGACTCACATTAGATACAAAGGTTTTCAAATACACATCATTACAGAATTATTACTGGCTGCTCAGAGAAGGAAAAGGACAGAGAAGGTGGCAGAATGAAACCAACAGTTTCATGATGGAGAGGGAACTCTTGTTTGCACTTTTGAGGTTTACTGGTGACTGTCTCTGTTACAGCAGTGTTGCTATACTGTTTAAAACACATTAACTGTCCTTCAGGAGGGGCTGGGACTTGCTTCTTTCCTAAGAGGTTAATCAATAGGTTAGTCATATTTACTCTTCCTTTTCTATTCTTCTTTTCCGTCTAAGAAAACTTGAATTATCTTACGCAAGGCAGCACAGGTTTTACAGGAAGAACATAGAGATCCAGCTCAAATCCCTCATAAGGATTCACATCCACCAACTGACAAAGGAAACAAGCCCATTCAGCCTTACAGGGGAGCAGGCTCATTTTAACCAGCAAGATTTCCACCTCCAATATTCCAAGGGAAAAAGTTGCACTGTGTGTGCATCCCAAGTCATCAGCCATCCAGGCAGCTCCCTAGGGAGCCTAATGGACATCTGATGCAGAGGGTGCAGGAGGATCTAATCTACAGGAAGAAACATAGTCTGGCAAAACTGCAGAACACACACATCTCTAGTGCTAGGCTGGAAAGGAAAACAGCAAGGTTAACAATAACAGCTCTAGGGTCAGGTAAGACTCAGGGTCTTGCACTTAGAAAGACACCCTTCCTTTCTGGATCTGGATCATGCCATCTAGGATAAGGTATGTAAATGAACACAAGCACAAACTGAGAGTTTGTCCCATCAAGTTGTTTGCCTGTTTTAATTTAAATGCTTTATCCAACTGAAAGCTTTATCAAAGCGTTAACTAAAAATTGATAATCCCAGACCGTGTGAGCTGCTGAAAGCTCGACAGGTGAGATGAAGCAGATACCATTCTGCCGTGCAGCTGTGGAATTGTAAGAGTTGTTTTACTACCTAATGTTAAGCTATGTAAATTCAGAACAGAATAATAGTGGCTGATGCCAGAGTATTTGTACTTTACAGAAATCCCACAAACATTTCTTTTTCTTTGAAAACCCAACTCCTGTAGCCTCAGTAAAACCAACAACTGAACTTTTCTAACTGAAGCAGCATCAGTCCATTATCCTACCTCATTAATAGGATTTCTGAATATTATTCTACCTGAACCTTATCCTTACCAGACATACCAACCACAGGAGAATCCATTCTGCCACCACTGAATTTAAATCACACTGCAGCACAATGATCCTAAGACATGTGCAAGCTGCACCTTCATTTGCTTTCACATGCAAATAGGTGTTCTATTGTGAAGGACTCACACAGCCTACACTGACCCAAGAACGTACAATTCAAGAGAAGAAGAAAGTGTGAACACTTACTTGGAGTTTGCAAAACAGCTACTCCTTTTATACCCCAAAGGAATTCCCAAATTCAAATCTCTTTGGCTGCCCCATTCCTGGCAGTGTTCAAGGCCAGGGTGGATGAGACCTTGAGCAAGCTGATCCAGTGAGGTGTCCCTGCCCAGGGCAGGGGGTTGGGACTAGATGATCTCTAAGGTCCATTCCAACCCCTAAATTCTATGGTTCTACCAACAGTTGCCTAATTACCTGCAGAAATGTTCTCTTATTCAAAAATGCAACTTCAAACTAAGAGAGCTTTTAATATCCAGGCATTTAGTAGAGTATCCCTAGCCATCACTTTTCCAGCTAAATACAGGCCATCATAATATGGAAGTTCTGAAAATGGGGTCCAGAGAAGTCTTCAAGGTAGCTGCTGAAAAAAATTTTGTGAGAAAAAGACTTAGGAGGCAGAGAAGAAACTCTAGAAACATGGAATATTACTGCCTCTTCTTGTGACTGTATGAAGCAAGAGCAATAACTGGACAAAATCCCCCCAAAACCTTGCGGACTGAATCATCTGGGTTTTCAGTTGGAAAAAAGTAAAGGTAAAAAGAGAGAAGAATAAACACAACTTGTGGCTCTGGGATTCACATGGTTCCAACTGCAAAAACATTCAACCAAGGCTTGAGAATATTCCCAAACCACTCTCATTCCCCCCACCCCTGGATTCAGCATTCCACAGCTCCAGAAAGATCAGCTTTTTTGGTCTTCTCCCATCTGTTTCTGCCCCATCTGCTACTGCAACTCACAGACAGATACATTACTACTCTCCTCACTGCTTTTGTGCTTCTGTATTCCACCAAGACATGGGCAATCTTTACGCCTTGCTCCCTCATGCATCTTATTTATACAACATCCTCCTAAACAAAACTGTATTTTGAAAGAAAGGATACTCATTCACTCAAGCTACACAAACCCATTCACTTTGAATTAAGCACACGCTCAGAACAAGCACAGGGGGAGCTGCCTAAGCAAATAAAAAGGAGAGATTCAGACGAGGCTACCATCTCACAGCCTTGTGCCTTACTATTGTGCCACCTGAAGGTGGGTCTGAGATAAGAAAATTTTAGTGTGTTTACACTTCATAACTATCAGGAGATACAATCAGTTTTGTGGGTGAGAAGGCACAGAAAGCTGGAGCAAGGGAGAGCAGATACTTTCACCCCATTGAACAGCAATGCAGGCTTGCAGAATGTAAAAGGTACAATACTATTTTCTCTCTCAAATGGGACACTATCAGCTGGTGCCAAGCAACAATTTCCAAGTTTGAAAGGAACAACAAAATGAAAACCTGCTCTCCTGGTACAGGTAAACTGCTTGGGTTTAACACCTGACAATGTCACAACTCTAAACACTTCTGTCTAAGCTCACAAAACCTCCACAACAACAAAAAATATAAGCAAAACAGCAAAGATGCACAACTTACTCTCCCATCTCTTGATAAGATCAACACATACTTTTGGAGTCTGTTTTTAGTGATCAGAATTGGCTACACCTGAAGTCAAATAGCAGACTCTTCCCATTCCTCCCATCTGGCTAAATAGCACCTAATCATAAACAGTAGTTTTCAGTATACAAGAGATAAACAACCTTAACCCTGAAACTGTACAGCAGGTTAAGATAAACCAGCAAGTTCAAGAGCAAGGCCATTGCAATGACACTGGCTCTGGAAGGCTGGTGAGGCTAAATCTGAAATGTTCTGACAGTAGATTATAGTGCACTTCAGATGGTCTGCAGCTCACTACAAAGTATTACAGCACAGCTGTAATTAAAGCTCTGTCATTCTTTCCACTATAAACTCTGCGTTTTCATGAGTTTATAATTTGGATTGTAAAAATCTGTTCTGAGTGAAAGCTTGGCAAACCAGAGCCTGTGCATAAGGACATTTCTTTTTCCAAGGCAATCAGCTCCTTAAGGTTTTATGAATAACAAAAAAGTTTGCCAGCTTAACCCAACATAAGGCAAAGAAAAAAAAGCCACGTCACTTAAATTCCTTTGTAGTTTGAGGAGGGAAGTTTTATCTGGCCAAGTTCAACCCAAACACAGTCCAATGTCACTTCACAATTCAAAAATGGAAAAACAATGTACAGCTGCAAGCAGAGGCTTAATACAACTCACACAGGCTTAACTGTAAGCTAAACCTGCGTTCAACTGAACTGAAAATATCCACAAACCTACCAAAGAGAAGGCAGACTGTGCCCTCTCTGCTACACCCACCCATAACCCTGTTTCCCATGACTCCTTGCCCATTCCTCCCCCTCCAGGCTGAACAGAACCCTTATTCCAAATGACACCAACTTACAAAACACCTTATTCTCTTTCTTTGGTGTTCCTTTCAATATCTCATGCTGTGTTCCATGCAGAGAAAGGATAGTATTTTGCTGTCATTTTTCTGTGGACTTCTTTCCACGTATTTTACACCCCAGCTTTCCACACAGTTGCTCCTATCTCTCAGCTAGGCTGTGTTTCTGTTCAGAAGAGCAATTCCATACACACTTGATAGTGTCTGACATGTGAAAATATCTGTCCACCCACGAAATGCTTCAAAATTATGTACAGTAGTAATGCACAAAAATCTCAAGGCTGGATTTTTCATTCCTTTGACAGATGAAACTAGCAACAGACTCTTCATGAAAGATCTCAAGGGACTTGTCTGCTGTAAAAAGAATGTGAGATAAGGAATAGTAAAACATGGAACAGAAAAGGAAAATGAAAAGGAAAGAAGCCTTGATACACTTGCAGACTTTATGTATTATAAAGACTTCTGTGAATCTGCTCACTAAGACAGAATAGATACTTCCAGCCAGGCTCCTCAAGCCCTATAAAACATAACTGCAACTAACTCCTATGTAAAAAAATATTTCTCATCCATCTTAGTGAAATACTCCTTTAAACTGGCTCTCATTAAAAATTCACATTCACAACTAGGTTATGGTCCAAAACTTTCATGTAAGAAGTTAACTGACAAAAAACAAAAGAAAAAACAATGGAGAGTCTAAAATAAAATTGTGAACACACACTCCTAATTTCAACTCAAGAGCAAAACAAACCTCCTCCCTCTGTTCTAAGTAGAAAACTCAGAAACCCAGCTATCTGTTGACAAAGTATATGTATTTTTTTCTAGCAAGTAATGACTGTGAATTCAGAAGGATGGGCAGTGAGTCACACCAGGGATTGCCTCAATCTTCTGCATACAGATTTGTCACAGCTTCTGTGACTACTGAACTCAGTTCCCAGTTTCCTTGGACTGCACTTTCACCCATTCCCTTTATGAATTGAGCAGTTTCACACATCTGACCTATCTCAGTTTGCAAGGCACAGGCATGTTATGTTTTCTGCCATCTGCTTGAATGAGAATGATAAACTCTTGCTCATCAATGGGTTTGGCCACACTTTTGGTTTTGCTCTTGTGCAACACAAACCTGCACAAAGCTGCACTCCTGAACAACAAGGCTACTGAGCTTTCCCAATGCTGGGAGCGGCCTCCTCTTAAACTTTGTCAGCTGCCTATCTCCAAGGATCCAAGTTGACTCATAGACTTGAGATGGCTCCCTTTGATTTCAGACTTCAACCAAAACCCAACCAAACTTCCCTGTACCTCATTAGACATTTTGGTAGATAAGGACAGATGGTAAACTTCTACAGAGATAAACAATGGTATCTCCACAGTGCTACTTTCGTATATGTTCACTGCTTTACATTATAACTTAACCTTCATCGGAAGATGCTAATTTGATAGCACAAAAGAATATACAGATGTACAGAAATCACAGCAGCTTTTTTAACTGCCTATGGCATTTCAGTAACACTCCTTTCTGGAGCAAAAGGCTCACTTGCATAGGGAAGAATTGGCTTCCCATGCTAATTGCAATAAAAGCATCTCCCAAGATGTCCACAAAGGGCATGAGACGGCATTTTTAGACATTCAACCTTGACAAAAGGCTTTATCATCTCTGCTTAATAAGGAGGTGCTTATACCTGAAGCAGAAAAAGGAGGCCAAGGTAGGGTGTATTTTCACTGTTATTTCTGCCACACAACAGACAGGCAGCCATGAGTTTTCAGCTGTATGGATTCTGAATGCACCCGAATAATGAGTGAGCTAGCTCTGTACTTACAGCTCTTATACCATAGACCTTAGATGACTAAGTTATGCTTTCTGGCCCTGTACAAGAAGGATCCAGCTCTGCTCTCAGTTTTCATCCAATTGTCTCAGACTTACAACCCCTGAAAAGCACATCACGTTTACAATACAAACAAAACATGCAGTTCCACTTACAGGGTTCTGCATAAAGATAATTATATAAGTTTCCACAGAACAAGTGTAAAGACTTGGTTTTTTCCCCATGTGTTCTTTTAATGAACTGATGGAACTTGTTAACAAGCATTCCCACTGAAGTAAAGATCTCAACATGAGGCTAAAAAATAGATTCATATTTAAGGGCTTAAGTCCAAAGTTTCAAAGTGCAAAACTGAGAGTTCTGGAGATGAAATTCTGCCTTTCCTCTGGGGTATAAATGCATCTCTAATAGCTGGAGATGAGGATCTTCCTTCAAGGAAAATTACTTGACTGTTACCAACTTGTTTTTTCTTCCTAATTTCAACTGATGAAATCGATACTGGTTGACTTACAGAGACCAACTGTTCTCACTGAGTAAACAATCTGGACAGGCACATTTATCTTCACTGGCAACAGATGCTCTAATGACAAAACAAAGATCTCTGCAGCTTCCAGAGCTGCTACAAGAGAACTCAAATTTATCATAACACAACAAATCATTGTTAAATGACAGGAATACTTAGAAAATCAAAAAGCTTCACTAACCTTCTCCATTCATAGCTTCCCTCAGAAGCTGCAACTTCTTCTGTCTCTCTCTTATCCTGTCAAAGGCACTTGATATTGCTGCAGAAGTTGATGTCTCGGGCGTATGGCGTGTTTGGTCCAGTTTTTGTGGTCCGAACACATCCAGTGCTATGCTCCCATCAGAGTATCTTGCTTCCTTGTTTCTGGTAGTAGAAGTCCGTACTGTGAATGTTTCACACTGATGGCTGTGCCTGTGAGAGCCTCCAGCATGGTCCCTCTCAGCTGCCTTGTCACTTGTGCAAAGCAAATCTGTGGAAGAAGCCCATATTTTCCGTTTGGGAGGGACATCTGTATGAAGGTGACCTTTTTTCTCAAACTCACTGGTTTTACACCTATGAGGACAGAAAACATCTTCCTTTCCCAAGTTGTAATCTGCAGAAATGCCCTGGAAAAACTCTTCCTCATCTTGTGTTCCTCTAATGGACAGAAATCCCATAGACTTGCTAAGTCCTTTGTTAAGTGTGGTTTGTTGAGAGAAGTGAGTTTTGTGTCCATCAGGTGCATCAGCTGCCAATGTTTTTCCTGGAATAAGGAGACATTTCATATATGTAATTTTCTACTCAATGCACAGGAGTCAAACACAAGTTAATTACTGTGTATACACACTTTGGCACTCATTTTGCCATGCAAAACATTGAGAAGTCTACTTAAAAGGGCTGCCTCAGTCAACAGAGACAGAACTTCAACTGCTTCATATATGACAGGCATTTTATTTATTTCTGAAATGCTCAAGAAAAAAAAAAAAGCCCTTCTATAATTCAGTATAAACATTTAAAAACCTCGAAACTATCACATACGTGCTGAAAGTTGTTTTCTCATTAGTTTCATGCTTAAAATAGTCTGGACCATCACCAAAAATACTACTTAATAATCAATCTGAAATCAGTCATTCCTCTCACACCCACATACACCGCCTACAATTTTTACTAACAAGTCCAGATTTGTTCTGCAGATTTACAGATGCCCTGCAATAGCATCAGTAGTGAAAAGAGAATGACTGTGTACTTAGGAATTATAAAAATCCCAGATCTTCCTCTAATGCCTATTTTTGGTGATGACATTCTCTCCAGATAAAGAATACTCTAAGAGAAAACCAACAAAGCTTCCAAGATCGAAGTGATTCATTCTACAAGCCTTCGCCCTCCATGTTTCATTAATAAATGGATCCACCAATACTTAGGAACAGTCTTCCTTTCTCCCTCTCCCTTACTATGACATTACTTCTAGAATAAAAGAAACTGTAAGAGATGGAATAATACCACTGAAATATGTGGTCTCTGAAGAATATCATATCATATATCAAGCTCACTGAGAAGTTTTGATGAACATGTATGTCTCAGGCATAAAATTGTGGCCAAATTTTACAAAAGTAATGACAAACAGCAGTAAGTACAATCACATTTTTTAATATTAACAGATAATCTACAAGTTTACCTTTCATGTTCTTAAGTCTTTCTGAGATCCAAGTTAAAGGATTATAACCATAAGAGTAACCATAGAATCTTAGAATTTTAGAGGTTGGAATGGACCTTAGAGATCATCTAGTCCCAACCCCCTGCCCTGGGCAGGGACACCTCTCACCAGAGCAGGTTGCTCAAGGCTCATCCAATCTGGCCTTGAACACTGCCAGGGTTGGGGCAGCCACAGCCTCCCTGGGCAACCTGGGACAGTGTCTCACTGGAACAATCACTATCTCACAATATATCCCCCACAAAAAACTAAAGACGACCCACTGCTAGTTACTTTGTGTTAGCAAACTAAAATCTATTAATGATTCTGTGTTAATCAAGTGGCAAAAATCCAAACTCATTTGTAGATATCACACAGGCAATAATCCACTCATAATTCCAACTGACCAAGCACACTGAAAAAATTCTTGTGAAGCCTAACTTCTCCAATCTTCAGGATACACACTGCATCAATATTGCAATCTCGACTTCATCAAAGTTGAGAAAAAGAGAAAAAAACAATTAAAAATATTCCATGCTGGGCTGCCTAAGCCCCATCTGCTCACCCAGGTGCAGCTGATACGGCATGTGATACTTTTCTTACAGCTAGCTCCCTCTTTATGGTGATATTCCCATGTTCACCTTTAAAGAAGCAGCAGCCTTGAAGACATTATCACAAAAGCAAGCAGTCCTGAGTTCAAAGTAAATTACTGTGCTGCATCTACTGCTCTTAAAGGTGGCTATATAGCCCTGCCTGCTGCTCTTCCAAAGTAGATCAAAATGGACTGCCCTGCTTGCACAGCAGCCTCCTGATGATCTTTAGAGTGTCATCCTTTCAAACAGAATTTCAAGGAATGCTTTAGGGATGTCTGCAAATGCAGCCAGTAATACTTTTAAAGCTTATGGCTTTTAAAGGTGTAAAATGCCTTTCAACTCTGATATTCTACTTGAAGAGGGGTTGGGCTGTTAGTTTTCAGTTTCTCTTTCTGTGATATTTAACTGACAATCAAAAAGAGCAAGACTAAAGCGAAATCCTAGCAAGCAGCCCCTTAATTCTTACCAACACACAAATACAGGATGGTAAAATGTTAGGCTTCAGACTGTCTAAAAAGCATCTTGTAAGGTATCACACAATTCCTACGTGCTCTAGCCAAGAGAATATAAAAAACCCCTTTGCCAATGGGAATGAACTAATCTTCTAAAAGTATCTGACACATTGCTTTCTATTTTAAAAATATAGTTTTAATACTAAACATAATTATCTTTGTGGTCAGGTAAATGTTATGCCATTATCTTATTCTCAGATTATACAGCTCATAAGGCTGGTGAACTATATATAATATTCACACACAGACACAAAAGCCTTTTAAAAACAACTATTCATTATCAAGTTCCCACTATCCACCTAAAGCAGTGGGATAATATCCATTCTGCAAACACATACTTCACATTCATGTACATGCACCAAGGACAAAGATTCCAAAGAGGATTTTAACTCAGTCATTTGTGAGATAAAAAACTAGTTTAGGTTTTAAGATGGCCACCAAAAATGCAAAGCAAAAGGAGCTCCAAGAATCCTCCCCATAATTAGAGTTCCAAGATAATTTTAGGCAGGAAAAAAAAAATGCAGACCAACCTCCTCTACACAGTTTTCACATATGTTTTTTAAATGTAAAGAAACACCCAAGCAACTACCTCTTCGACACTGGAAGTATTCACATGCAGAGACCTTACTGAATAAAACAAGGGCAAATCCCCAGGGGAAGCAAACAGCTGCAACTCCAATATCCTACCCACAGCTATAAATTCAGGATTACTCTGCACATCATCAGTCATGACTCAGAATAACATTCCTGGTTCAAAAGATCATTCAGGTCTGGACATTGAAGCCTTATCTTGTTGCAGGATCACATCCAATGGAAAGAGTCACAATGTACTTTGAGGACCAGTGGGTTTCCTCACAACAGCATTGCCAGTGACAAACTTAGCTGTTGTATGCTGGTGGGACCTGCAGTGGAAGAGTTCAGCTCACAGCCAAAAACAGTGCTAGAGGAGAAGGAGCATCCTCCTCACTGAAGCTGTAGCTTCCATGGACTTGAAGCATTCAGACTAGAAGTAACACAAGCTATTTCCAGTTCATGCAGAGGCACAAAAGACACAAGCACCTTTGCCTTGGCACACAAGAGATGCTCTCTCTTCCCCAAGGATCCACCCACCTGGGGCTTCCTCACAAGGAAAAGTGAAGCCCATGAACACTGTCTCACAAGCAGTGACTAGGAAGGTACTCATGGCAACAGCTTTGCCATTTCATCAGCTAACTGCATGATGAGACAGGAGATGAGCTGATCCATCAGGAAGCAGTCAGGAGGAATTCCACTTCCATGCTGCTCTTCCACTCTACAGGTCTAACTCAGATGCACATTGACTTATGCAGCCAACAAGGGGAATCCACAGCTGGCCTTAGTATTCAGTCCTGAGACTACAAAATTCTCTTGGACATCTTTCACCTTTCCTTTCTTACTCTCCCCATTCCCACTTCTGCTTTTCATCCATCTTGGCAGTTCTTCCCACCTTTGCAAAACCCATCCCTCTCTTCATAACAGTTTCAACAAGCTCTGCCTGAGCTGACTCACAGTGCCAACATGAGCTGTTTAAGAATCATCCTCAGAGAAGGGTGAAGAAGAGATTTCCAGGCAGGGGGTGCACGGCCTGCTTAAACTGGGCATCTCAAGAGAGCAAACTGAAACAAAGCAGCAATACAGAACTTTCAGATCTGTACTTTATACAGGCAAAAATGCTGCTGCTCTTGGCACCAGAGAGCAGAGGACAAAGATCAAGGATGAGACTTCTCAGTACAGAAGTAACTCAGCTGCAGATACAGTAGTAAAATTGATTAGGCAACCAGCAATCAGTCCAGGCCAATTCTTCTTACTTTTGGTACCTTAAATCTGTCCTCATCCCTTCTTACTTTTTTGAAGTACTAGTATAGATTTTCTAAGTCACAAAATCAACTGTTAAGGTATTTTCACATTTTTATCCTGGACTTCCTCAACACACTACTACAGCATTACTTAGTTCAAGGGTCTTAAATGACAGCAGCAAGTATCTTTCAGCACAAGGCTCACGTGTCTAGCTATCAATGAATGGTACACTTCCATAACAGAGCAGACTGGAATAATACACCCTTCTTTAATACATGTATTTGCAGCTGAATGGCATACTCAAGACCGAATTCATAAAGCAAATATGTACTTTATACTTCAACTTCTTTTCCCACAGCTTTTACAATGAAATGTGTGGACAAATGAAGGAAGAACTACCAGCAAAGACCTGTATATAAAGAATAAAGATCCAATTAATGATCAAAAGGAACCTGACTGCTTAATGAAACTTGTACAGCTTCAAATTAAAATGCATGGGTAGACTAATGTTATGACCTTCCCTTAAAAAAAAAGTTTGTATTTGCAATGGAAACTCTGGAGATCTATCCTAAGTATCTTGTCTCCACTAAAAACATTCAGTATCTCACCTGTAATCACAAAGAGCTATTCCAGGCTTCAGTTACCCTCTCATGTACCACAGGACAGAGAAGTGTTTCCCTACTTGTCAGTGATGGTGACAGGACAAGACATTAGCAATTAAGATGCTACAGCAGGTAAGTAACTTCAAAAGGCATATTTTCCCCTTCCCCAGTTACTTCTCAGTTGAACTAAACCCTTCCTCATGCTCATCTGAAGAGTATATGGGTTCTTAATTTCACATATCGCCCTTGGGTGTTTATCCTTTACTTGATGTTACATTAGTGCAATTATTTATAATTACTGTAAATAATTCACATGCAATTACAGTAACTGCATGATTCCAAAGCATAATATATAGCGAGGGAATATATACAATAAAAACAGCAATTAATCACCAGGAGTCCACAATGAAATTCCCTTGTGGTGCTAAAATGAAAATCTAGTTTTCCATACACACCTTCCACTACCAGATGTTACATTTGCTAAATAACCATAGATATGCTTCCTTCTTTCTTTGGTCTCTTCAGCTCTGAACACAACTATACCCTCTTTACCAGCAGTGTCATTCACAGGCCACTTTTCAGTCACACTGACATTAATCTGGTTGATTTTTCTCTGAGCAAGAGAATTACCTGGTTCTAACTAAATTGAGTCTGTCTGCAATTACTTGTGTACCGGCTTGATCATACAAGCAATTAATTAAATATTACGTAAGTGCAGACACAGTCAGTACCATCACATACTGCAATGGGGACAAACTGAAAGAGGGGAAATTTAGGCTACATACTAGGAAGAAGATTTTTCCTATGAGGGTGGTGAGACACTGGCACAGGTTGCCCAGAGAGGTAGGAGATGCCCCAACCCTGGCAGTGTTCAAAGCCAGGTTGGATGAGCCTTGAGCAACCTGCTCTGGTCCCAGGGCACAGGATTGGGACTAGATGATCTCTAAGGTCCATTCCAACCTCTAAAATTCTATGCTTCTATGATACTGTGCCTGTTCTTACTGAATAAACTCAGCTTGACTTGCTTTAAAGGTTTTTCTGACTGTCCCTCACTTGTGTTTGCACAAAACGGTATCTTTTTCAACTCTATTATGGATTTCAACTTAGGGAGATATATATGCATACAGATGGGAGTGGGAGGTGGTTAGGAAGAGACAGCCCACACGTGCAGGAAAGCACACACCATCATTGCCAGATTGGAAGGTCTGAAGGGAGGAAATTATGCCGAGTTTAAAACAACATCTCCCATACCATCTTTGTGCAGAAAACAAAACAACACAGAAAAAACTTTATCCCAAGACAATGTGGTTAGTTTCTCAAAAATGAGTGGGTAGCTGATGGAGGAGTTGGGTTTGAAATCCCTTTGGGGCAGGCTAAGAGCCAAACAGAAGACAACAGAGCCAGATGTGGCCTGTGGGCTGACTGCTACAAATGGCACCTCCTCTTTCCTTCTACATTTTGAATTGCTGAGAAAAGTCCAAGTTTCAGACGGAAGTGCTCCTAAACAATGCATTCTTTGTGAAGGAAGAAATGAACTGGACACAAGGAATGTTGAAAGCTTTGTAAGTAATGGCCAAGTTATAAATCCTGTATAACAATTTGCATTCTGCTTTGGACTGACACAGCTCTTCTATCAAAAAATACCAACTAGCTCTAGAAACCAGGCCTCTTGTTTAGAACAGTGGGAGTGAGCCTTGCCAAGTGGCACTTCATACTTCATAAAGGCAACATTTTATCCCTTCCCTTCCTCAGCACCTCTGCAAAAAAGAAAACCATTGCTTTTTCCCCATGTAGGTTTATGTGTCAATTTTTTGGGCATGTTTCTCAACCAAGTGGGCAAAAGGTCCACGCAGCTATCCCCTTGCTGGATTTCTGTGTAGGCCAGGAGAAGCTCAGGGACACAGCTGCTTTTCTGCACAGAGACAGCATCTGACATCTCTGCTTTGCTTTCCTCACTGATCTTTGTGTCCACTCGTGTTATGTTTTCAGAGTTCTGAGTTTGTTCTCAGCACTAGTGTAACAGCATTTCCAACACTGCCAAGCTGGAAGCTCCATACAGCAGTAGCAACTATACATCAATTTAAAAGCTCTCTACCAACACCAACCACCAATACTTCTAGATGCAAACAGAAGCACTTACTGGAAGAAAACAGGCATGGGTTTTGGAGTGCAAAAGAACAAAAATTATTTTTTTCAACAAGAAACCTCCATCTGGCTTTCATTTGGTTTTGCTGAACTCTGGAAGTTATTCTCCACCCACTCAGTTCTTTTTTTTTTGTAGCACTGAGAAGCCAGGGGAAATTTAGCAAAAAAAACCAAACCCCAAACTATATTTCCAGATGAGAGATTTTCAAGTCAATGGAATTAAGTTTGTGCTGTAGTTTTTGAGAACTTAAATCTGTGGGCTTGAATTTAGCAAGACAATGTGTAAGCTACTTCAGTTCACACATGGAGGTCATAGCTATAAATCATTTCTTTATAGACTAAATCTTGCATTTACACCCAGAACAGGAACTAAAACATAAACCACAATCAACCTCCCTGGATCAAAAGCAAAAGGTACATTTTCTTTCATCTGAGAAGTTTTTTTCTGGGCAACTGCATTGATAATTGATATTATGGAGAGTGGGAAAAAAGCACTAGAATTTCTTGTTAAAATTAACAGCAACTTCACCTTAGCATCTGTTATTCAGTTTACACCACCTACCATTTTTGCTGCTTCTGACAGTGCATATCATCTAATTAAAAAGGCAGTTGATCAACATCTACAATTCTGTTCGGTATTTCCACCTATTTCCTGTTGTGTACAGATAAATTGAACCTTAATGATCTTTTGAATTAATTTCAAGTCTTTATTCATGTGGCATGTATTTTTGGCAGAGACAGAGGTCAGAATTCTGCAGGACACAACTGCAGTATTATAATATACAAGTTTAATTTGTGACAGTTGACAACATGGGTACAAATTGAAGGATGGGAAATTTAGGATAGATATTAGGAAAATATTTTTCCTGTCAGAGTGGTGAGACACTGGCCCAGGTTGCCCAGGGAGGCTGTGGCTGCCCCAACCCTGGCAGTGTTCACAGCCAGGATGGATGAGCCTTGAGCAACCTGCTCTGGTGGGAGGTGTCCCTGCCCAGGGCAGGGGGTTGGGACTAGATGATCTCTAAGGTCCATTCCAACCCCTAAAATTCTATGATTCCGTGATTGCACAAGTAGAGTTAAAATCAGGAACACTCATAGTATGAAAGCAGCTCCAACACACCTGGTAGATAATTCTCTTTAGAAAATGAAATATCTCTGGCAAACTGTCCTTGGTGTTTATGGATCATCAACAGAAATTGGAACATTGTAAATAAATACACAGGGTGCAGGAATTCAGTTATTAGGTGACTGGGAATCAGGCTGCCAGGCAAGGAGAAGTTATAGAGATTTCAAGTGGGTGTTAAATAGCTTCCAGATCCTTTTGAAGGAGAATTTGTGGCTAAGAGTAACAGGATGAATTAATTACTGCTTTATATTTGGAAGAGTTTGACAGTTACTCTTTTGTCACACCAAAGTAATTGTATTAAGCAAATCAAGTAACTTCCACAATGAAGTCTTGAAGTAAAGACTCTAAAGGTCTAAAGTGTTCTGAGTACAAAAATTAAGTAACTCATTGGTTCAGATCACTCATGAGAGGTCTTAATGCTTCTACTTCTGCTGGCAAAATCAGTTCCTAAGCACTGTGCTGAGTATGACTTGACTAAAAGCAAACACTCTGTAATATTGGTTTAGAATAAATTACTTCTGCAGTCAGCCCTGCCATAAAACTCATTCACCAAGACACCCACAGAAAGTGAGTAATGAAAGGGACAAAAAATAAATTTAGTTGGGGAGACTATTAACACAAAACTGTTCATTAATTTAATAATTATCTTCAAGACATAAAGATGGAAATGAAAAGCTGAAAATATCCGACCTTCTTACATAAGGAGAGCAAAACATTTGATTTACATCCATGTAGTGAAAAAATATTTCAAAACATTTATTCTAAGTCAGCATAATAAAGCCCTGGCAATAATAATTTTGGATAAACATGGTGTGGAAAACTGATCCTAATATTAATGAAATTCAAATAAAGCAAAAATCATAGCATTTTTCAAAGTCTACAAATATCTAAGGTTGGCTGCTTTCTGACTAGGAGCACATCTCTTACTGAACCACTCATGAACTTAGCATGATGTACCAGCTATGTTAAATTATATACTCAAAGCAACATCCTGATACACCTAAGTTCACTGTAAATGCCACAGCTCTGTGCTGCCTATTTCTCCATATGACAGTCAGTTTATCCATTGTGAATGCTCTGATTCTCACAATGACTCAACAGGACTTCACCTCAGTGAGTATCAGACAAGTCATAGAATCAACTACGTTGGAAGATACCTCCAAGATCATCGAGTCCAACCCTACCGTGGTTACTAGACCATGGCACTAAGTGCCACATCCAGTCTCAGCTTGAAAACCTCCAGGGATGGTGAATCCACCACCTCCCTGGGCAGCACATTCCGATGCCTGAGCACTCTGTCTGTAAAAAATCTTTTCCTAATATCCAACCTAAACCTCCCCTGGCAGAGCTTGAGTCTGTGCCCTCTTGTCTGTAACACTCTACACTTGCATATACTTTCAACCAAGAGCAAAGGAGC
Organism: Acanthisitta chloris; assembly: GCF_000695815.1. Lineage (NCBI taxonomy): Eukaryota > Metazoa > Chordata > Aves > Passeriformes > Acanthisittidae > Acanthisitta > Acanthisitta chloris. Next base: position 67,230 of record NW_008658867.1, read on the forward strand.
AGGTGGTAGAGGATGGGAACTATTCAGCCAACTTTATAGTCTGGGGGTTATCAAGTTAACTCATTCCTCAAAGAATACATTGAGTAAAGATTATGTTAAATTAGAACTCTTCAGATAAAGTGATGTTCCCTAAAAGGATAAACCTTTCAGGAAGTGATTTTGACCAAAGTTGCTTAAAACCCTGTGCTGAATTTACTGGTTGATAACAGCTGAGCCAAGTGTACTCCTCAGTCCCCAAGAACCCTTAACTCTGTTTGTTCTTCCCCAACCTAGTGATTTCACAAGCACACACACTGCAGGGAACCTGTTCTGCTTGGCACTCTGGAAATCCTGGGCAGAGCCAGAAGGCAAGAGAACACACAGCAGCAAGACACATTCAGCTCCACAGCCCTTCAGAGACTCAGACACTGCATCCCCACTGAAACTGTTCATAATTAAAATAAAAAGCAACAACTCTCAACTGTTTTGCATACAAGATCATACATACTAAGTGATTCAACAAACAGCAAGAATAAGAGGAAAGAATATTCTAGCCATGCCATTTTTTCGAGTCAGAAATACAGTAATAAACCAGCAAATGGACCATCTAGTCTACTTCCTTTAAGTTAAAGACATAATCCTCAGAGAAAGTTTCCAACATTGCAGGGATGTTATTCACCCTAATACTGAACCACAAAGCCTTAGAGATACTGGCTGGAGCTATTGCAGCAATCTCCAAAATTTTGTAGAACCTAAAACAAAAGCTTTTTTGTTAAGATATACATTGGGGACAACCATTACTTCTGGAGAAATAACCCCAACTGCTAAAAAGCTTAAAGTTGTGGGTAGGAAAGCAAATTAAAGAAACAAAATGCCTCAAACCACACAAACATTTCAAAAATAAGTGAAGGACTTTCTAACGAAAGGAAAAGCAAAACAGCAAAAGACTGTTCAGTTGTATTAGAGAAAAAACTAGAAACAGAATTAAAAAGACTAATCAGAGTTTACCAATGCAATGAGAACAGACTTCAAAGACAACTTTGCTATGTCTCTAAAACTTCACAAATATTTTGATCATTACCAAAACATGTATTATGATCATGGAATTAGAGGCAGAATAGATGATGCAAAGAGGGTACGGAAATGACAAAGCTTGAAGTAGTAGTCAAAAGGTATTGTGCTCAAATAAAGTCCTTTAGAAAGTATGGAACAGGCTAGTACTGGAAGAAGAACAAAAGTTTGTAAAGAAACTGTGAATATGACAAAGCTAGAGACTGGGAAGAATAGAGTTAAAGAATAAACTAACAAGTTAATAACCAGAACAATAAGGTTCTGGTTCAACCCTTAATATAGGTGGGAACCAGGGGAAGAATTAATTTTAAGAAAGAACTTAAGAAGTTCAGAAAAGACAGGCATTACACATGGTTTACAAATCCAGTCAACTAGATTGATCCAGTCCCAAACCCTGTGTTACTACAGATCTCCCTATTGCTACAGAAATAGGCTGGAAAAGAAGATACAAAAAGCCAGTAAAGAAAACAAAGCCCCTGAGAAAGCAGAACAGGGAATTTGTGCCAGAAAATGAAGAAACAGCTTGTACCAGAAATTGTTCCTAAACACATAGTGCTGTACTAGAAGGGCCAGCAACCACTGACATAAGGTTTTTACATCAAACAGTAGCCTAATCTAGGACTCATCTCCAAAAAGAATCCATAAAGGAAGCCTTGCCAGACTTGTGTCTAACTTCTGCAGTTCATGTTGTCACTGACAACTCCACAGATTTTTTCAGTTCCTGCAATTCACTGCACTGTTCACACAAAGCTAAGAAACAGAGGAGCAACTCAAGCACATCAGCAAAGTAACTTTATTCCAAGCTCACTGGTGGTAAAGAGGCAGAGAGACAATGTGAGGTGGATGAGAAGTCTGTGTCACTAACATTTATGGTGTTGAGAACTGATGCCAGAATGAGACCCACAGAAATAACTCCATTTAAGGCACAAATGGTCTCACCTGATTGTAGCATCTCACTGACTACATCATAATGACTTAGAGTGGTCCAAGCTGATGCCTTAGAAAATGCTCCTACCCAGCCCCACAATTCTTCCAGACCATTTTGAGAGCAGTTTTTGGGAAGAACACATCCTCTTGTCTGAAAAGCCTAGCACAGAGATGATGCTGCCACTGACCTTAAACAACAACATCTATGACCTTAAACAACAACAAGTCATGGTCAGCATCAGTGGTCAACCTAAGTAACTTCAGCCTTTTTCCTCCACAGTGGCAAAACAGCAACTGTCTGTCTCCTCCCTGTCCTCTCAGTTTCCTCTTTCCTTACTTCCCTGGAGTCAGAGGACAACCCTACCTGGCCTCCATGTGCACCTCACACTGTCAAAGCACAGCAGAGCTGTGATGGAACATATAATCCCTCCCTTCAGGAATAAAGAGAGGAGGCAGCAAAGAAGCTTTGTGTGTGGGGAAAAGAGTCCAGGGCTGCCTGGGAAGCAGGGAATTTGTGCAATGTATGAAGAGAAGGCAGAGAGAACAAAGAAAAGTTGCCTCATATTCCTCCAGCTGAAGATTACCTTTCTCCAGAAACTAAACTTTTGGCCAAGAACCTTTAAAACCTGTTCCTACCATCAGCACTGAAGTATTTTCTTCAAACTGTTACCATCACCAACACTGAACCATCAGAGCTCTATGAATGTAAGCAAGTCCTCCTCTGTCCATTTCTGGCAGAGAGAACAAAGAAAAGTTGCCTCATATTCCTCCAGCTGAAGATTACCTTTCTCCAGAAACTAAACTTTTGGCCAAGAACCTTTAAAACCTGTTCCTACCATCAGCACTGAAGTATTTTCTTCAAACTGTTACCATCACCAACACTGAACCATCAGAGCTCTATGAATGTAAGCAAGTCCTCCTCTGTCCATTTCTTTGGCTGCAAAGTATACTCCAACTTGGTCATCCATGGGGCTGTATTTTTTTTTTCCATAACCTTTACTGCACTGAAGTACTTACCTGTGGGAAGCCCTTTTCCCCTCAGCCTATCCCGAATAGCCTGGCTCCTGTCTGGCTGCAATTTCCTATCTCCATTGTAAGACAGTTGATCCATCTGCAAAAAAAAATAAAAGCAGTAATGCAAAGTCAAATATTGGAGGAGCTAATATTGGTATGAAACAAGCACTGTTTATGTAAATACACAATATTAGTGTCAAACAGTTAAGTTCAAGTGCAGAATGGGAGTTTGAATTTTTTCATTAAAATAGGTTCATCCGTGAGAATATCCCCTAAAATTATCCATACTTGAAGAGTCTGTGCATTATTTCACTACACATTTGGTCTACTTTTTATTCCACATTTGGTCTGCTTGTTTCCACTAAGAATAAACCAAGTTCTCAAGCATGTAACTTCAATACATTCCACCCCTACAGCAAACCAAAGGGACAGCAACACTCAAAAAACACATGGAAATCTTCCATGATTGCAACAGAACTAGAACTTGTGATTGGCCTAATGAGTTTTCTGTGTAACAGGAAGGGCTGTCCTGTACCCTCACACAACTTATTTCACATGTAAAATGCCATGCAGGCATTTGTGAGAAGCCTCTTTAGCCCCTCAGGCACATTCCTCTTGTGTGTCAGGTTTAACTACTCCCATTAACTTTTAACTTACTGGGTTTTTTTCTAAATCACTACCTTCCCTAAAAAAAACTATTTCAGACATACAATCGTTCAAAGAACAGCTTATTTGCTACAACAAGAAGTCCTTAGTGACATCTTTTCTATGGTGAGAATCAGCATAACTTGGACAGCAGCTCAGTTGGGAGGAGGAAAGGAGACATTAACTAACTCAATTAGCATGAAACATATTGAATCAGCCTCGTGCTGTGTTGTCCTTCACAAAGCATATTAACATGGAAAATTAAAATATTCAAGTGGGGCCTCTCAGCTGTGCTTCACAGACTACCAAATGACCAGTTACAGAGCTAAAACCTCTCGAGCCTTTGACAAGGCCAACCAAGATCAAGGGCATGGCTGATCTCATAATAGCACCTTGTACTCTGCTTCTGAAAGAACAAATTTACATGTTTGATTTGTTCACTTAAAAATTCCAGCACACATCCAGAGCCCTAAACAGGAAAACCAGCAGGGATGGCTAGTTAAGGTGCATGAAAATACAGCAGCACAGCTATGTCATCACTGTTCTGTCAGCTCCTGCTTCTATTTAGCTATTTTTTTCTTGGATTCTTGCAAAGCCAATGCAGTGACATGTTATTAATTAAGAAGTTTCATCATCCCACTCCTTCATTCTCAACATGGTACAGGATAAGGGAACACACTTGCTGGATTCAGCTCTCCACTGGTTATCAGTACATACACTTGGAGATTACTGCTGTCTTTGGCAGGCTGGGCCAGACGGGTCTGCCACACTAAGCCCAGACTCCCACTGAATGCTGATGGGAATGGGAAAATCAGAAAGCAGAAAGGGCCATTAAGAATGTGGAGAATAATGACTCACCTTCCACAGTGGCTGTTCCTATAGCTTGTGGCCTGATTTAAGGTTTGGATCTTTACTTTGACAGCACCACTGATTAAGGCCCTGGAGCTCTTTATTTCACCAAATCAGACTAGCTCCACTTGGCAACTACACAGCACTTCAGACGTTACAGTGCAGAGCACTGGACTGACAGACGTAACCTCATAGACTGGACAATGTTTTGTGGAGCTCAGGCTCAGCACTATTTTTGGAGGCCTGTCATAATCAGCTGCTGCCAAATACTAGACAAATGCAGGGACCTCTCACCTTCTGCAAGCATTTCCAAACCAGATTTATGAAGAAACTATCAAGTGGACAACAACAATTAGATCATAATAAATTTTTTTAAATGGAGCATCAGCAAATCAAACATTTTTCATGCAATTTCAGTGCTGTGTCTCTAGACACCAATTTTTACATTGATATAACCCCGTGAGATTAAAAAAAAAAAAAGGAGTTTTGATGATATAAAACTATATAAAATTCAGGACCATCATGCAATATCATGCCAGAAATAATAAAGTGCTCAGCATTCCTTGTAATTATAATCAGAATACAAGAAAAGCAGAAGAATCTAACAATACTGATGATTTACTGTACCCATCTTTAAAAATGGTATAAAGGAGGACCCTGGGAATTACCAACCTGTCAATCTCATCTCTGTGTCTGGGAAGGTCATGGAACAGATCCTTCTAGAAGCTATGCTAAGGCACATGGAGAACAGGGAGGTGATTCAGCACAGCCAGCACAGCTTCACCAAGGGCAAGTTCTGCCTGACCAACCTAGTGGTCTTCTGTGATGGAGTGACTACCTCAATAGACAAGGGAAGGGTTACAGAGGTCATTTATCTGGACTTCTGTAAAGCCTTTGATATGGTCCCCCATAACATCCTTCTCTCTAAATTGGAGAGAGATAGATTCGATGGGTGGATTGTTAGATGGATAAGAAAGTGGTTGGACAGTCATATCCAGAGGATAGTGGTCAGTGACTCAGCATTCCAATGGACATCAGCGAAAAGTGGTGTCCCTAAGGGTCTGCATTGGCAGCAGTGTTAATAAATATCTTCATTAATGACATAGATGAAGGAATCAAGTGAACCCTCAGCAAATTTGCAGATGACACCAAGCTGAGTGGTGTGGTTGCCACACCTGAGGGACAGGATGTCGTCCAGAGGGACCTGGACAAGCTCGAAAAGCAGCCCATGGGAATCTTCTGATATTTAACAAGGTCAAGTGGAAGATGCTGCACCTGGGTTGGGGCAATCCAGGCTGGGGGATGAACAGATTGAGAGTATCCCTGCCAAGAAGGACTTGAGGGTGCTGGTGGATCAGAGGTTGGACATGAGACAGCAATGTGCACTTGCAGCCCAGAAATCCAGCCGTGTCCTGGGCAGATCAAGGGAGGTGATTCTACTGCTCTGCTCTGGTGAGATCCCACCTGCAGTACTGCATCTAGCTCTGGGGTCCCCAGCACAGGAAGGACATCAACTTGCTGGGTGAGTCTGTCCACCAAGATGAGTAGAGGGATGGAGTACTTCTGCTAAGAGAAAAGCCTAAGAGAACTGAGTTTGTTCAGCCTGGAAAAGAGAAGGTTTTGGGGTGACCTAATTGCAGCCTTCCAGTACCTGAAGGGAGCCTACCAGAAAAAACCTTTTTAGCATGTAGTGACAGGACATGGGGAATGGGTTCAAACAGAGTAAATTTAGATTAGTGCAGATTAGGTATTAGGAAAAAAATCCTTGACTGTGAGGGTGGTGAGGCACTGGAACTGGTTGCCCAGAGTAGTGGATGCCCCATACCTGGATGGAGCTCTGAGCAACCTAGTCTAGTGAAAGGTGTCCCTGACCATGTCAGGGAGGTTGAAACTAGATGATCTTTAAGATTCCTTCCAACCTAACCCATTCTGATTCTATGACAATTTAGGATTTTACAGTATAACTTAAAATTATTTAACTATTCTGCAGTCATGTTGTAATGGTTTAAGTGAAGGGAAAAGTTGCCTGTCAGGAACAGTAACTTTGCAAGATGAGTTCATGTAGTTTCTTTCACTTCTAAAAACAGTTTAACATATTGGTCATCGTAAGACAATAAAATCCTTCATAATTGTTATATCAAGAGCTGGGCCTAAGTGCAAGAGAACTGGCACACTGCCTAAACAGTACTTCTTCCTGTTAATAAGCAACTCTCCAAAAGTCAAACAGAACTAAGATAAAGAAAACACACAGCAATCATTTTTGAAGCATTTCAAGTAGCAACAAGTTTAAGGCTTGCCCTAGAGTTCATCATCTTGTCTCCTTCTTCTCCCTACATTTTTTTCAATGAAGATGCAGTTTGCAAAATTTTCTTCCTCATGTTCCAGGTCAAGTGCACAAACTGTTACATGAGGAGAGAAGCAGTTCACTCCTTTCAACAGTCACCCTTGTCAAAATTACAGCACATAAAAAAACAAGAGGAAGAATGACTGCAGTGTGACTCTGAATTAGCACTTTTGCTCTCTTCCTCCTCACCTCTTATTTCTCAAATGCTGACACAGACTTACCCCAGAAAGGCTTCCCAGAACCAGTCTGACCAACTGCTTCACGTAGGAAAAAGAAGGGGCACAGTTACTGTTCCTTATGTGGGCACTGCAGGCGTCCAGAACAGTCCGTACGGACACACGGGCATAAATGACATCTTCACACATGCCAAGGAGGATGCTGTTGAGATGGTCTCCAAGTTTGATAGGCTAGTGACAAACAAGAACAGGAGGGACAGGAGAATCAGTTTTAACAGTGTCTTGTGGAACATTCAGAAACAAAAGACATTCAACAACATATAGTAACAATTCGTGGGACTTATTGCCTACATGCCAGTTTGAAAGTCACCATCTAGGAGGTGAAAAAATAGCAGCTGTAGATCAGGAGAGAGGCATTCAGCATCTAGATGCAATTCCTACTCTACAATGATTTGGTCCAAACAAGCTACCTGATCTGTAAGGTCTAGACACCAGTGCTTTCCTTTCTCCAATGCTGAATGAGTAAGTGAAAATAAAATAAAAGTGAAAAGAAGAAGTGGTAAAGGTTTATAGGAAGTTTTCTATTGTGATTTTGAACATTCTGTCAGTCATAAGGATAAAATTCTATATTTGTTATAACCATTTTGTACAACCCTCTATGCTCATTTTCTACAGTTCCTCACCAATACTGTGCCATAGATGTCTTAGCATTTCCAAACTCCAGTGACATTATTGAACAATGTCAACAAAAAAAGTAAGGAATTAAGCAACAAACTACTGCTTAAGGAAGCAGAGCTTCATAACTTCAGGACAACACAGTTTAAAAAAGTAAATAACCCCCCCCAGATTTATTTCTCCTCTACCCATTCAGTTGATGCAGCACACTGCAGATGGAATATCACTCCTCAGGGTATGCAGCAGTCAGTGATAACACTTGTTCCCAGATGCCCCAGGCACTTTCTGATCAGCAACTCCCCCAAAGTGGGTGGTTACCCACAAAGTACAAGCATTATCATGCTGTTTGCATCACAGAGCACTTCAAACAATCACAATCTTCCAATCTTCCCTGTATGAGTACTCTTAAACTGCACCGTAAAAAAAGTAGTCAGGACCACCCTCATTTAATTAACATAGGCTTTTCCCATCTATCTGTTTAGCACTTCTAACTAATCATACAAAACACTCTCATATTCAACTATGTACCCAGCAGAGAAGCAGCTCATTAACCAACACAGGAAGACAAATATAGAAACCATGTAAAAAAAAAAAAAAAAAAAGGGAAAATCTGCGCATGTACATTAACACTTAAAAGTAATGCCATACACTGTCCTTTTGCCTCCACTAATACCACAGGGCAGAGGCACCACAGGAGATCATCCTAAAGGTAAATTCTTTCCAGACATACCTCACCACAAGAAAATACTAAAGAAAAAACTAAAAATATTACCAGGAACAGTGGGCCTTCCCACTGCATTACAGAGGAACTCTTGCTACACTCCAATACCAAAGAAGAAACAAAGAAAGTGGGGACTAAAATTCATGCTTACTTTCTGCTCAACACCTACTTCTACCTACTTTTAAGTCACTCTCCCACTACTGCTGAACACTGTTCCTTTCATCTCCTACGAGACAGGAGAGCAAAGAAAGGGGAGAGGTGTCTAAGAAAATCCTGGGACTTTGGGACAGGCACAGTAGGCATTATGGATAGGTATCCCTAAACAGTCATAGCTTCAAATTTTTTTACTTTGCATTCAGGCAACTACTCCCAAGTAAGTACAGCTGAGAACCCAATTATGCCTCTGCTAAAGAAAATATTAGGAACTGAACACATATTGCCAAAGAGCATTACCAAATTTCCTCCCTTACGCTTACACATAACACCAACTAGTAGGACCAAACCCAAATATGAAACACAAATTGCTTCTCTCCTTGACCTCAATCCCACAGCTACAAGTCCATCATGAAGTGCTTTTTTTGGATACATTTCTTCTTATTTTCACTCTTTTAGATATTCACTTCTAAAAGATTAATTTGGGGAAGGGAAGGAGGATCCAGGAAAAAAATGAATCACATTATCTTCAGTCAGTTTTGGAAAGACAGTCTAGGAGTTCTACTGATTATGTAAAATAATCTCATTGTGCAATAACACTCAGCTCTAATCAGTCTGCAACTGTGTCTGCACTGACTGACAAGTCAATACCAAGAGTCTACTCCCTGTTCCAAACAATTCATACCCTTTCTTGGCCATTGTGAAACATTAGTATCTGTATCTGCCAAGTCCAGACTCACAGAAGTGATGGCAGCATAGAGAACAAGTTGCTTTATTAAGAGTAAAACAACAATCTTATTTCAATATTTGGTTTTATATAAGCCTAAACTAAAACAAATTAATTTTCTCCTTTGTCAGCAGCTTAAACTGTTGTCTTACAGCCTGTGGCACTGTAGGATAGACTAGCCCACATATATCTTCATGGAAATTAACAGAATGTAGTATCAGCACCTTCTTCCTGCAAGACACCACCACCATCACCCTCACACACTTTGTGGGAAAAAGCTCCAAGCACAAGAAAGAAAATTTCTTTACTGTGCAGGTGACTGTGGACTGGAACAGGCTGCCCAGAGAGGTTGTGGAGTCTCCCTCACTGGAGCTATTAAAGAACCATCTCAACACAATCCTGTGCCATGTGCTCTAGCATGAGCAGGGAGGTTGGACCAAGCGACCCACTGTGGCCCCTTCCAACCCTAACCAGTCTGTGAAATGCTGTGAAAGGAACTTTACTCTTCAGTGTCTCATTCTGACACCCTGTCATGTTAACTCAAATGCTGAGTCAGTCCAGCTATCAAGTCTGAAGCTGCAATTTTAAACAAAACCAAATCGAACTCACCTGACTTTGAGGAACTTCATGATCAGCTCCCCAAAAGAGTGCCATACCCAGAGAATAAATATGGACCTGTCATAAGACACAAGACACTGTCAACTCATTGAACGGGACTGGAAATGCAAAGCAGAACTTAGAAGGAGAATAACAAATTTAACATCATTTTGCCTATAAACATATTTCTGATATTTAAGCTCAGTTGTCTTTCAGACCATTATTTTCCCTTTACCCTGAGGGTCAGGGAAACAAATCCCATTGCTACAAAACATACTGCATCTAACCAGTGCCTCTCTCTTCTCTGTTCAATTTTAAGCTTCACCTCACATTGAAGCCAGAAACTCATGTAATCCATGTGATCAGTCTGGTGTGAGGTAAAGACTCCATGGTTGTGTCCAAAGATCCTTAAAATTTTAGTCTGAAGGCAAGGCAGACCTTAGCACAACTCAAACAGTGGACTACTATCATTGAGAGATCCCAAAGATTTGGGATTAAAGGGGGAAAAAAAGGAATGAACCTAAGAATACAAAAATAAGCAGCAACCTTAATCTAGTATTGGCATTTTAAGATACAAATACATTAATCATTACACATGTAATTAGCAATTAATATCAACAATAATGACATGCATATATCTTTAACATATTAAGCCCTTCAAGACAGGGAATAAACCCTTTAAATACTGCAGAATGAAGAGCACAAGCACATGCTGGCCCTGTAGGTGACTGCCCAAACAAAACAAGTAGGTGTAGAAGGAAAAGCAGTTTTTCTGGACTGCATAAGTAACATACACTAGTGATGGCTCTTTCTACCAGGTTATTAGAAGTATTTATGCCACTTAAAGCAACAAGTTTCTTAAATAATTCTGCAGGCAATGAAAAACATTGAGAGAGACAGTGATAAATTAAAAGTTCACTTATGTCAGTCTAACTGAAAGCAAAATGTCTTAAGTTCTAGATATATAAATTGACAAGATCTGTGCAGACTCAGGTACTTCATATACAGATGAGAAAAACTTAGGTGTAAATTGGGTGTAATGGATGGACTCAACAGAACTAAGGAAATGATAAACACTTTCTTCTTCCCACACTAGATCTGTAGAGTTGCTAAAAATCACACATGTAGAACTAGCTGAAGGTCATACAAGTGAATCCACCTCTGTACTGAGTTGGTTCTTGGCCTACTTGAGACAACAGCATATATTCTTAAAGGCTCAGAAAAAGGATGACACAGAGAAATCTTTCCTTTTAGACCAGACTGCTTGAAAGTCATTACACCATTACTGCAGTCTGTCAGGAATTAACTCCAAAACAGAGGTAAGGTGTTTTTTTACCTTTCCATCATAATACAGAAAAAAGTTTCCTTTTTATGTATTCCAAAGAGCAATACACAGCTCTGTAACAGGGTGAAGAGGCAATTACTACATGTACTTTCTCATAACTTTGATGCACTTTATTCATATAAAATTGGAATTCAATGTACTTGGACAAAGACTCCAATACTACACTTCTGCAATTCAGTCTTGTGGGATGGTGTCTGTCTAGCACAGCATATGAGTCAGCTGAGGACAGAAAGGTTTCCATCAGTACAAGGCAGTGATAAACCAGATAGTGCTGACACGTGGTTCCTCTCTGGTACAGTTCAGTCCAGCTACTGACACTCAAGAGGGAGGAATGAGGTCAGCTGATGTGCATTCAGAAACAGATTTGCAGGAAGGATATTCAGGTAGAGAAAAACAGAGACACAATGTTTCTCTTTGTGACAAAACTGGAGCAAACACACAGATAATTTCTTCAAAATTGTGCTCAATTTCCCCTCAAGAAGGGAGAACAAGGAGGCAAATATTGTTGTCCGTGGCATGTTCTGGCAGGATTGCAGCAATGTCAAACGGGTGAAACACAGCTAGACACAAATACATAACCAGCATTGTGTATCTCACACAGGGTCACCCATCAACCTCCTCTCCCAGAGAGAGAGAGAGAGAGCACTGGCCACTGATGTAAGGTCTCTCTGTTCCATGCAGAGAACGGATTAGGACAGTAGTCAAAGATATGCATCAAAGGTTCTCAGTTAATACCACTACCCCATTCAACCAGAAGCACTAGATTTCAAACACTGAGAAAATTGTTCTCTATCTGGTTTATTACCCATTACCCTTTCAACTGAAATACTAGAAAGTCTTCCTTACATATCCAGATATACCACAGCTATACAGAAAAAGGTGAATATACTTTCAGGGCAATAATGCATGAAAAAAAAAAAAAACCTTTTTGAAAAAAAAACCAAACCCAAGAAAATGCATGAAACCAAACAAAACTAAGTGCAGTGGTTTTGTGTGGCCAGGGGGCAGCCACAGGGGTGGCTTCTGTGAGAAACTGCTAGAAGCTTCCCCATGTCAGGCAGAGCCAAGGCCAGTAGCTCCAGGATGGACTCACCACTGCAGCAAGGCTGAGCCCATCAGTGGTGGTGGTAACACCTCTGTGATAACATAGGTAAGAAGGGAAAAAAATTCTTGCACAGAAGTAACTTGGGCCAGAGAAGAGAGGAGTGAGAAGACGTGAGAGGAACAACTACAAAAACACCAAGGTCAGTGAAGAAGGAGGGGGAGGAGGTAATCCAGGTGCCAGAGGTAATCCACAAGAGCAGAGGAGAGGGGGAGAATCACCTCTTTTGACCTGCTGCCCACACTCCTTTGGATGTAGCCCAGAATTTGACTGGCTTTCTGGGCTGCAATCAGACCTCCAAACTAAAACAGGTTACTTTACTAAACTGGCTGAAAACAGCTTTCAAAATAAAAGCATTTATTCAAAACTTTTAGGCAATTTCTTGTATTATGACACTTCTAATATTTTCCACAATGTATAAATCAACATCAAATTCATTTCCCAAATTAATCCTTCATTATTATTTTGAATGGTTTGCTTACTTCATTTCCAATAAACCTGCAGTTACCTCAGACTTGTTTTGGATTCAAATTGACTGTGTCTAGGAACCAATTTACTATCTTTTTTTTAACAGCTATCCTTGAATACAGTGTTAATTTGTGTTAGCAAGCACAGTCATAACTCAAAAGACAAATGCAACCCTGTCACTGTCTGTTAGAAGGTCTTAAAAAACAAGATATTTTTCTGCCTTCAGCAGCTTTTAGAAGAACAATCAAAAAGGAAAACACCGAAGATTTCCAGTAAGTGAATTCAGTGAACTACAGACAGCTGTGACAGAAGGGGAAAAAAAAAAGTTTAAACATGTTAAAAGTCACTAAAGTGAACAAAGCAAGATCTAAGAAACATGAAGTCAACCTATTTCTTACAAATAACCAGTGTACCACCCAATATTCAGCTTGAGTCAAATGCAAAGGGAAGAAGTCTAAAAAAGAGGGAAGCAAATATAAGCTATTTATTAGCCCTAGTAACTTAAACTAATAAAGTCAAAGGAAAACAGTTTTTGTACAAAGCTGCATTTCAGGAGCTTTTGTCTTCCATATAAGTAAGTCAGCAAATAAACCCAAAAGGACAGATATGCTTTAAGAATTTTGCACAAATGTACCACACTGTGTAGTTCCCAAACAGGGGACTATAGACCAGTATCACAGGTAGTCTGGGCTTTTTGTTTGCTTTTTTTCCCTGATGCACATCAAAGATTATTTTTACATATACTGGTATATAGCACTGCCATCACGAAAAGGCTTCAGTCCTTTGTACACTGCTCAGAATTCAACCCAAGTGGCTCACATGAGAGAGTGCAGGATGACTAACTCACAGATCCCATCTTCAGGCTGTAGCTGTCCTTCTCTGCACCCATCATGACTACCACACTGGGAAAACAGCTGTGATTTAACCACACAGACTTAAACTGAGAACAAGGATGGCAGCAGCAAGTTTCCTTCAAATGTTTCTGCACCATCCCAGGTTAGCAGAACTGTTCATTTTTCCCCCCAGTGTGTGCAAAATACACACAGAAATCAAGTAGAGTTCAAACACAAAACAGATGAATTCATCTCAAGCGCAAAGCTTCAACCTAAATGCTGAAGCTGAATATCACAAGCTCAAGAGTTTCATGTAGTTGATACATGACTAGAGCAACTAGTTTATGTAAAGCCAAAGCTTAGCTGCTTCCACATCCAATTGTTTGTTTGACCATAGAAACAGCAAGACAGTTGCTGTAGTCTAGAGTCTCAATTTTGCCAGCACCTCCCATCCAGCAAGAAGGTTATACTGACAGCAGGAAAGAAATTTGCACAGCCATAACCAGAGAGGATTAATCAGCACTGCATATGTGCAGAATGTCAGTGTTTGGTCATTGCCTATTGATATGCTCCGTGTTGGGAGTTTACAGCCCACAGAGGTCCCTCTGAGCATTTCCTTCCTAAAGATTAAGAAGCATCCCAGCATGGACTTTTAATACTAACAGTCCTCTATTTATTTCAAAAAGAAAAAGCATACTGAACACTGGCACAGAAGAAAGGATGCACTCAGCTCTCATGAAGGTCACAAACTTGTCATTTCAAAACGGTTTTTTTTTCTGGCATTTTGAAAGACCTGTTTTGTACATTAACTTCAGAGCTGGCACCAAAGGTTACTGTCTTCAAAAGTGTTGTCTCTCTTGAAAGAAGATAAACAATTCCAAGAGTATGACTACAGAACTTGGCAGCTGCATCCTACGTAACTGAACGCGAATTTGCATTGATGTCAGTGTTAGTTTTTGCTTCTGTATTAAAACTTTCAATCTAGGTTGCTAATTGCCTATATTTTTGTCATAGATAAAAATATAACATATTTTATTATACCATTAGTTTTGACCATATGCAGGGCAAGAAGGATGCCTAAAGGGCTTGAGAGTATCTGAGGAAACTCATCTTCAGTAGGTATTCAGCGATAGAGTCCTAAAGAAAACTGACTGTATACAAGGCTTAGAAGAAAAAAAGCTGCAAACACAAAATATTCAACACAGAAAAACATGTTTTAATAGTCTTTATGCACACAACAACAATCATTGCCAATACCACTTTCCTTTGGAGTAAGAGTATGTCGCTGTTTTTCCTGGAGGAAGACTGCCAAGTGTCATAATTGTTCCCAGATGACAATAGCTGCAGCTAGCTTCCCTCTCTAAGGATTATTGATCCAGAGAACCCAAGGAGACAGAAACAGAGCTCAGCTTCCTTTTCACTCCCACCTCAAAGTATCTTTGACTAAGCCAACACTTTCTGGGGAAAGTGTTACCATTTGCCACAAATGCTTGTTAAGAAAACACCTGAGAAGCAAGTCATTTTGACCTGGAGGAGATCACATATACAACCTTACCTGTCTGAACATCTACCCTTGGGGAGGAGTTAAAGAAAGCTGGAAAGGAACAATTTTGCATGCAACTGAGGAATACTTATGTTAATTGAAACAAACTGCTTCTGAGATGAGTGTGGGAATATCCCTTTTTTTGAAGCCCAGGACTGCCTGAGTAATTCCTTGCTTAGCTCTCAGGTGCATTTTGTAAGAAAACTCTGAAAATTAAAATTGGGGCCTATAGGGAAGCCAGAGAGGGACTATTTGTCAGGAGCTGCAGTGACAGGACAAGGGGCAATGGGGACAAATTGAAGGAGGGGGAATTGAGCTTAGATATTAGGAAGAAGTTTTTTCCTGTGAGGGTGGTGAGACACTGTCCCAGGTTGCCCAGGGAGGCTGTGGCTGCCCCAACCCTGGCAGTGTTCACAGCCA
The DNA here is from genome assembly GCF_000695815.1 of Acanthisitta chloris. Classification (NCBI taxonomy): domain Eukaryota; kingdom Metazoa; phylum Chordata; class Aves; order Passeriformes; family Acanthisittidae; genus Acanthisitta; species Acanthisitta chloris. Next base: position 82,819 of record NW_008658867.1, read on the forward strand.
GGCTGGATGAAGCTTTGAACAACCTGGTGTGGTGGGAGGTGTCCCTGCCCAGGGCAGGGGGTTGGGACTAGATGATCTCTAAGGTCCATTCCAACCCCTAAAACTCTATGATTGGTGATGCCACTGAAATTTTCTAGAAAAAGAAGGCAAAGTTAGTTTTAAGGTCAGTTATTCTGTACTGTCATTGCCCAAGTATGGCTGTCAGTAGATGACACGTGACAAAGACCTGTAGAGACTCTTTTTCACAACTGCATACAACCATAATCACTCTTGCACTTTTATGAACAGAAACAAAGAAGGAGAATCTTTCCCTCCTCACAAAAGAAATTGCACGTAGATATCGCAAGCCACAGCAAGACAAAAAGGACAGTTTAAAACTATTTTGTGAAGGGATCAACAGCCAAGACATCAGCTGTCTGCCAAGGAAGAGGAACTGTACCTTTTCAACATCTGACAGAGAGGATAGCGAATAGTTCTGCAGAACCTCTGGTGCTGTGAATGCTCGTAGGTCTTGTTGGGAGACATTTTCATCAGTAAATGATACACTGCCAGATGGAAGCAACAGGAGAGACCATGGAGAAATGATGAATCCCAGAGCAGTAGGATCAGCTGTAACAGAAAAGAAACAAAAATCCACCCTGAAATTAAAGCAATGCCATTTGATGCCTTTGTTAGTTAATTATCAGCCTACATATGATTAGTGGAATAGATTCATGCTTCCTTTTCCACCTGTGGTATTTCATAACCACAACAAGCACCTCAATTTTAATCACACTGAGCAGTGACACCTATCTTTTTTATTCATACCAGCAGGGTCCAGAAGAGCCTGCTAATATATACATGAGCTCTCCTGTCCTCGAGTTATTTAATTTATGTTACAGTTGACATATAAAACATTCACTTTTTGGTGTGCATATGTCATTAAAGCTAATTTTACAATATAAATGGAGTTTGCTGCTATACTAACACAACATTACAGCAGCAGCAATAGTTTTAAGAGAGAAGACCAAGCTAGTAGAGAGTAGAAATCCTCCTTATTACAGTGGCTGATAGAACTGAATAGAAAAGCTTAGGGTCATGGAAGTTCTTTTTAGTCTAAAGTGAAAAAATACTACAAAAGTGAAGAATAATAATTCTAGAGAAGAGTAGAAGTGTGCAAAGAAAAAACTGAACCCTTAGTAAGAGTCCCCACTCAAACCCTGTGAATAATACTTGAAAACAGAAAAACAAGCACTAAAATTGAAGAACCAAAAGTGGCCAAGAAAACTTCCTACACCCTGAACACGCAATTTGTCAGCTAGGCTTTTGATGTCTGATAATACTGCTGTAAAATTTATGGCAACAGACCTACCTAAAAAAACCCCAAACCAAACCCCAAAAGGAGGGGAGGACGTGGAGAGAAACAGGCTCTGTGCACAGGGGAAGGTGTTAATTCAACATAGATTTGGGGATTTAAGGCAGGAGAAAGAAAGTTAATATTTTTTTATACACCTCAAACATGAATCAGCTCAGTTCCACTGAAGGAGGCACAAGCTTTTATATAAGTAAAATGTCAACTGTTACTTTTCCATAGGCAAAGAGGAAGTTCCTCTCTCTTCTGCTACATGATATACCACAGATCTGAGGAAACAAATATTTAGATGGTAAGTTCTTCTTTTTCTTCTACACAGTAAGCAACAATAGCAGATTAATAATTCCCTCCTTCAGCTCCACCACTAACAATATTTTCCACTCTCCAATCAGCTCAGGATGTTCCTACAGTGCTGGTTCCTAGACTGCTCAATTATCTTGTAATCTAGAATATTTCTAATCTCCTAGGAAATGTATTAAATTACTGCTTGCAGGTATCAGATGTAAAAGGATCTACCAAGTAAGTCATTCAATTTTCTAACCCCACTTCCTCTGAAGTAACACACAACAACTGCTGTTCACTGTCGTGGCAGTAAGTTCAGATGCCAAACAAGAGAAATGTGAAGATGGACAGACCGTTCTAATAATAAGTCCATAAGAAAGTGCTACAATATAGCAAAGCTATAAAAATTTCATAGGAAAACAACCTTAGTTGGCCATTGACTTTCACAAACAACCCTGTGGGTAGCTACGGGATTTTTCACTACTTCTGTATGTATACATCGCTGAAATAAAAAAAAAACAAAAAAAACCTAACCAACCAACATCTTAAAATATTGTAAGATTTCTACTTTTAAAGTCCCAACTCAGGAACCTCAAGCAGTGTGAGTTTTTAACCTTCATTTAACATTTTGCATCACAAATACTTTAAAGACATAAAAGCTCTTCATATTCTGAAACACACTACAGAAACAAGAGTTAATGAGATGAAAACTTGATTTAGTCTTAAGAACATTTAAGAACACCCACATTTAGTCTGAAGTCTTCCCAAACTAATTTCAACAAACTTTGGCAATGCATTTGCCCCCTACAGATGTAGGGCCTGAACTTATTGATCCATCCACACTCAACAGTCTTCATGACCTGAAGCCATGTAAAATAAATCTAATTAATGATGAGTTTAGAAAACCGGCTGATTTTGCCAAGCTCATTTTGCTGACATTTTCTTAGCTTCCTCTTTAAGTAGCTTATAACTAATAGAGCAGATCTTACTGCCTACATCACGACTCTGGGAATCTGATCTACTGTTATAAAGGATGAGGATAAAATAACTCATTCTCCACTTCCTTAAGGCATGCACTATGAATCAAAAGAACTGTCTCACAGCTCCAGCTAGGTAGATTTAACCTAAGAAAAATACTTTTTCAGTAACACTTCTCTTACCTTTTACCATGTTTGTACCATGGAAAAAAAGTGACAAAGATGCAATGCATCAAATGGGTAGGGACTATAGGAACACAACAGAAACTAGTTTCCAGTTATAATATTTGTGTCATCTTCTGTTCAGGCTTTCAGAAGAGTTTACAAGAGCAGTAAGGGAAACATACTCCCAAAAATAAAGGGGAAGAAGACTGCAGACAGTTTCAAACCCCTTTTTCTAAAAGCACTGGAATTCAGGATATGGCTCATGGTCAATTTTCTATCCAAAGGGCTTTCAACTGCACGAGAGCTGCCAGCCTTCTGAGTTAACTCCAGAACTATGCAACTTGGTAACAAAACACTTGTGAGAGCACAGTTTATCAAGCTGTGCCAAGACAGAGATAAATAGTGTGGTCTTACTTAAAGTGAGAGAGTGAACTGGCTTTAAATGCAATAAAACCAGAAATATTCTTCAGCTACAGAACATCTGCCAAACAAATTACAGGCAAAAAAGTCCTTTATGTGCTTTAACAGCATACAAGTAGCCAAAGATAAAAAAGACCCACCACATTATAAGAGACATTAAGACAGATATTTAACATGGGTCTATTTTACAACATTGGTGGCAGGTAATTTTGGATTCCCAAACTACATTCACAGTTTAAGCTCCTGCAGTTTTGGGTTTTTTTCCCCACTTCTCTCCTAGGCTGCAAAAATGGTCAGAATGTATGAACAATTCAGCTCTTTCAGAACACACACACACACACACAAACCTTACTAAAGCACAGAACAAAAAAATATTCCAAAGGTTTTCCACACATTGCTTTGCTCTGTAGCTCTCATTGAAACAAGGAAGACTTCTCCCAGAACACTGAGGTCTGACTGAAATTTACTCTTTCCTGGTAATACTGGAGCAAGAAAAAGGATTAAAAAAGTTTCTGAAATTACATATGTTGCCCCTGAGTTGTTCCCTGGTCTGTTATGGTGAGTACATCCAGCAGAGAGTTCTG
>NW_008658867.1:86624-109326 GCF_000695815.1 Acanthisitta chloris
CTGGGGGTGGGCAGAAGAAAGGCTGTGGGATATAAAATAAAATATTTTAAAAAAAACAAGAAATCTACTGAAGTTCACTTTCTTTCCTTCTTAGCAACCAACAGATCATAGAATTTTAGGGGCTGGAATGAACCTCACAGATCATCCCCATGGGAAGGACACCTCCCACCAGAGCAGGTTGCTCAAGGCTTCATCCAACCTGGTTTTGAGCACTGCCAGGGTTGGGGCATCTCCTACATCCCTGGGCAACCTGTGCCAGTGTCTCACCACCCTCACAGGAAAAAAACACTTTCCTACTATCTAACGTATATTTCCCTTTCAATTTGTACTCATTGCCCCTTGTCCTGTCACTGTAGTTCCTAACAAAGAGTCTTTCACTGGCTTCCCTGTAACCCTTTCAGACACTGAAAGGTTGATCAAATGTTACCAGAATGTGACAAAACCATCATTCCTCAACAGTTATTGGTAAAGAGAAAAAGCAATCAATTAACACGTGCCAACAAGGACTGGCTGGAAAATAAGGATTTGTTTTTCTCCCCTTCCTACCACGTTTTTCCTCTTGTCAGCCAAAACAATCCACTTCCCCCTCCATCCCATCTAGGTTTATGACTACTTGGGATCCACCACTAGTCCCCATCAACACATTTCATCCTTTGCCTTCCTTCTTTTCATTACCCTTACCCAAGTCAAGTAGGTACAATAGCATGACTCTCAAGAAGATTTACAGGTCCCCAAAACCCACAATCCTCCTTCTTCACATCCACTTTCAGATGGTATCACTTTTCTTTACATAAATAATTTCCCAAATACAACTTTGGAAGACAGTCAACTTGTAAAGTCATTTTCTTTGCTGAGCCTAATACCAGACTCATTTTTCTCCTCCTCTTTCCCCTTCCTTTAGACATGTGTCTCCAAACATAAGGTCCAACTATTTTCAGAATCCTCAGTCCACACTTTAGCATAGGAGCGGCCCAAGTGACATATGAAGCCTTTCCCACTTTCAAGTTTTGATAAATCTTTTCCAGCTAAACCTCCCAAATTAGAGGGACGCCTGCTTTATAATTCTCAGCAGCAGTGAGCACAGCATTCTCCTTATGCTTGTACACTCACATTTGAGATTACTTCAAAGACTTGTTCCTTTGACCTCATGGAGTACCGAGTACAAGATACAGCACGTCTGAACCAGCTGATACACCCTTTCAACAGCAAAATAGTTATTGCAGATAATTAAACAGATGTAAGAGAAGGGCAGGTCTGGTATCGGCCTTTTCAAATCTCCAGATTAATCTCAACATCACCAGCACAACTGATGTCAGATTTGCAACTGAGGCCTAGATTGTCTTTCTCCTTCATTTAACAGCTTATAATATGCTGACAAGACAGCTACCAGAGCTGATCTTCTAAAACTTGGAAATGATTAGCAATTGGGCATTTCAATCTAAGCTTTCATTGCTTATAATGATTGAAATAAATTTGCCAAGTATTTTTAAAGAGTTCAACACCTGTTGGAATTGTAAATATAAACAGGGATAAAAATATGCACATTTCTGTATCAGTCCCTGAATCAGACAAGGTGTGATAGGTGATTAACCACCTGAGACAAGGATTTTCATTCTATGCTTTGTTTATTCGGTGCTTTGATGGTTGAGAAGATAGACTCACTAAAAGACATGCAGAATCTGCAACAGAAGCTTCTTTGGGGCATTTTTTCTCATTTCCAGAAACCAGCATAAGTAAGACATTAACTGAAGCACAGGTTCTCAGTTGATAGAGTAGTAGCAAGATTCCCAACTGCAAACAAACTACCAAAACTCTACCAGGATTACATACATAAAAAAATGGTTACTTGGGCTGGTAATTCCTTCAAGTCATTGGGCTGGTGTGAGGAGGCTGCCAACAGATGGCAATTTAAGAGCTGATGATTTCCATGGCCTTTTTATCCCCCTCATTTCAAAACAGCTGGAGCACAGACTGTTGAACAATATGCCTCATTTAGGGTTTTTTTAAGAAACTTAGTGTCCAAAACACTCATCAAAGCTTCAGTTTTGTTTCAGAACAACGTGTTTGGGGACTCCAGAGCTATACAAGGAGGAAGAGAACTTACGAGACTGGTCAAAGCTGAGCATGCTGTGAACTTGCACAAGCTCTAAGCTTGCCCCAGTCAGTTCTGAAAAATATTGGAACCTCACCCTCTGCCATAAAATATCTCTTCCACATCATATGCATGGAAAAAATGGCTTTGAAATCTGACCAAAAAAACCCAAGATTCTATAGGATCCCCCATTTGCTAGAAGTCCTCCACAAATAAAAAACCACATTGAGTCAGACAAGCCTACAGGAACCTCTGCATTCTGTTCCTGCACATCCACAACACATCTCTACAAGCCAGCAAAGAAACTGATATTCAAGATGACCAAAAAAGGTTTCTAGATTGCTTCCTTAGTGGAAACAAAACTTCATTAAAGACTGTCTGGTTATCCAAATCTTGCTGGGAGGAATTAGATTGCCTTTATCAGCCTTAGCTACACAGTAAAGCTCTTTCATTTGAGTGTCTCTTGAAGTGCATTTTACCACAGGCTAGAGCCCAGGTTAATTAATAGCATGCAACTGAAAATAGTTTGCTGAACTAGCAGAAAAACAACTCAATAAAACAGCTTCATCTCCAAGAAGAGACAGATTCTTCTGGCAATGATTTTATCTGAAATTGTGTTTTGGTCTTCACTGATAGGAAGTAAGATCAGAAGCTTCTGCCACCTTAGCCAGTCTTGGCTGGCAAATATTCCCTGCCTTAAAAACACATATCAGAAGTCCTAGGGCAGTTTTCCATTTTGTGCTCTCATCTTTGAGTACTAGTCCTTCTGAAGGAAGGCTGGCTGTGCTCTTGCTGTCAATGCTTGCATGAAGCCTTCATAGTGATTAGAACTCTTTTTCTGCACTACTCGCAGGACAAGAAAGGGTGAGTTCTCCTTTTCAATGAAGAATTCCTTCTTGAAAAGAATTTAGACCTAAAGTCTTAAGTGGTTTCCCTACTATATGCAGATGGAGCTCCATGTGTCAATTTCCGTAAAGTTTGCAAGAGGAAACCTGTAATCATTCAGGATCTCTCTTCACTCAAGGTCTTAACAACCTGCCCTGTTAAAGGAAATCTTCTGATTCTCTCTGAGAGACAACAAGGAGTGAAAGAGAGAGGAAAGAAGATGTGACCTTTCCCTTTATTGCAATACGAGAAGCAGCAGGACAGGGCAGCTGGTCAAACTGCAACAGTAAACTCAGCATTCCTAGCAGGGAACACTTCTTACCACACATGGGCTGCGATATTGCTGATAAAGGGAAAAAGGCAAATATGGGATATCAAAAACTACCCATAGTTCAAAAAATATTTTGAATGAGTTGGTGAAGTTCATATCTGTAACATTAAGTCAAACTTGAGCAGAAATCAAATGGCATAGAGCAGTTTATGCCCACATCTGCCCTCTCTGGTTTCTCTCATGTATCCAACAGAGACCACTCAGAGTCTGTATCTAAGACAGACCTCATGTCTGACTTGACTGATCATCTAAACCAAACCTGAAAAAAACAACCCACCCAAAACAACTTAAATGTTGAATTTTGATGAAATTCCAAATCAAATACATGCAAAAAATACAAAGTATTTTGCCCTCAATAACAAAGATGTGCCCTTTGCACAGTACTGTGGCAAAACAAAGACTATTTTCGAAGCCTAAACCTTTGACTTTTCATGAACAGAACTGAATAAGCTTATATATGCATGCTGAGACATAAGACAACTCTCATAAATGTGCTGAAACACTAGGGTGTATCATGGGAACATATACGTTATCTGAGGCCAGGTTAAAGATGCTACTGAAGTTCAACATTGGAGTTGTTACTGCAAATTGAGTTAGTGAGTTATTGCTATAAAAAGCAAAAAAGGGAGAGAAGGCCCTTAAGGATTTGCATTTTTTAAAGAAAAGCAAGGAAAACATAAAGAAGAGGAACAGCTCCATATTCAGACCCAGAAGCAAAATGTATAATTATTGACAGTATTGCAGATGCTCAGCTTGGAACCTACTAAGTTGGTGGAGGGCGAGGGAGAAGAAATACTGAATTCTACTCCTTTGAAACACAATACAATGCCACATTCCTCTCAGTAGCTGTAAAGTGTTGCTACTTGCATTCTGGGCAATGATACCTCACCTTCTGGTCAAGTTTCCTGCTGCTTACCTTTGCCTCCCTTGAGGCCAAATCTCTTCAGAGTAGACTGGTCATGATTGCATTGTACTGTACCCATTTCTATATCTCCTTCAGTAGCAAAGTTTTCCAATGGTCTCAGACTTATTTATCACTTTTTTTTTCTGTTTCCATCTTATTTCAATGAGTCTGAAATAATGCAAAAACTCTTGTGGTAGCTTCCTACCAAAGTGAAGTTATCACCACATGAAACTGGGTGTGCCACAGGTTCTGACAGAACACTGAAGTGAAAACATCCTTTGGACTTGGGTGCAGTTAGGCACTTTCCCAAAGACAACCTAGAAGCAAGTTATTATTTGGGTTTAGAACCTAGGAAGGACAAGGGGACTTACTTATATGATACATAAACATAACCAAGATGTTTCCAGTTCTGTGTTCATCGCTGTTAAAAAGTGCTTACCTTTTCTGAATAGCTCTTGAAGGCTCTCTGCACTTTGATTCAAAATAGCCCATATTTCCTCTTCTTGCAATGGTCCCCCCCGAACCTCCAGAGCCTCTGCCAGTGACACATGCATGTTACCTGTGAAAAGAAACACTCATGTAAGGCTACAAAAGAGTTATATTCTCCTTGCATGCAGTATTCAAGTAGTTCAACCCTCAGTCACAAAAGTTCTCCAACATTAATAGACCCCAAACATTCACCATGATGATAAAGAACTTTGAGCATCTGCTATTATAAGAATACTTGAGTTAAGAGAACAATGACCTATATTAATATTTTAGGGTCTAAATCAATAAACTCAAGAAGCTGGCATTAGTCCATATGCTATGGGCAAGACTTTGCTCTGTTTATAAAAAATGACAGACTGATCAGCAGTTAGAGGTTTATTAAAATAAATCCGCTACTAACATAATTTTAACAGGTTTAAGTCAGTCAAGCTGTTGTTAGGAAAGGAAGCTCTTCTTTCAATATGTTTTCACTGGGTTGTTTATAATAAGTCCTGACCAAATTATAAGAAGTACTACCAGCAAGTATGAACTCAAGCAAGGCAGCTGTAGAACTTACGGTCATCTCCTTCGTTCAGCTTCTCCATGCATTTATAAAACAAAACTGTTAGTGGCACTCTAAGTGTTACTTCCCCAGAAAACAAATCAAGATTTCTTTAAAAAATTAGGCACCATTTTTCAAAGAGTTAAACCATTTGCACTGTATTACAATATGGTATTCAGCTGTCCAAAACCGTTTTGCAAACTGAAGAACACATCCCTAAATATTCTGGCGAAGTAAAAGCTTCATCTGTTTGCTCAGGAGAAAATAAATCATGTGTCTGCTTAATTACTTCTTCCTGTGGACACCAAATGTTCTCAGATTGAGCACTCGAGTTTCAAAGAGTTAAACCATTTGCACTGTATTACAATATGGTATTCAGCTGTCCAAAACCGTTTTGCAAACTGAAGAACACATCCCTAAATATTCTGGCGAAGTAAAAGCTTCATCTGTTTGCTCAGGAGAAAATAAATCATGTGTCTGCTTAATTACTTCTTCCTGTGGACACCAAATGTTCTCAGATTGAGCACTCGAGCCAATGTATATTTCTGACTGTTCAGCTGCAGTTGCTTTTCTCTCTGCTCCTCTCTAAACCCCAGAGGAAAATCTTGAGGCAGTGAGCTACAGTAAGAGCCTAATGTATATAGTCAGTCATCAGTGATGAGTTTATGTCTCAAAGGCTCCAAAGTCACTGTTGGAAATGGGAAAGACAGTTCCACAAGCAGTGCTAGTTGTCTGGAGATCACTAACTGATATCAACAGCTTTAGATGACCCAGTGGTGCTCCTGGAGGCTCCTCCCCCTTCCTTTAAATTGCCCAGCTGGAGCCTCCTCATCAGCATACAATCCTGGCTCGGATGTACACTCATGGATATCAACCTAACAGTTTGCAAGGAGGACAGGCTGACTAGCTGTATTTAGTTTCTCAACTGTCTAGGCATTTTCTATTTACTAAGCCAGATATATTTTCAACAATTAATGTTCAACAATCATCATCTAAAGATGGTGGAAGGGAAAACAGATTGAGACCACATTTTAAAAAAGAGGATAAAATCTCAGTTCCCAAAGAGAAAAACAAATAAGCTATTCAAAGTGTAAAGCTAGGGACCAATACAGACTTCCAATAAAAGGATGGAAAACCAGAGATAAATGTATCTCTAGTCAGCACAAGATCCATATACACCTGGCACACAGTGAGTTCCTGGTCTATTATCTGTACCAGGGAATTTCCCATTTCAGTATGTACATCTAGAACAATGTGGATTATTCACCTCCTCCTAGGGACTAAACCCACATGAACTGCAAATGACAACTTTTTTTCCTAAGTATTCTAAAGGAGTATGCTGAGCTTACCACCATCACCACCAATCCCCCCAAATCCTTCTCTGCCACTCCCCTTTTTCCCATCCTGCAAAATCCTGAAGCCTTTCAGCTGTGATTAAACAGTGTGGACTGTTCCATAGCAGATATAAGCCAATTCCTTAACAACACAACAGAGACCATAAGCATGTCTGCTGAAACTCCCAAACACATTACATCCACAGGAAAAGAATCCTACAAGAAACAATGTCTTGATCCCAGTAAGAGGCATAGGAACACCCACCCAGGCCTCAGCTGATGCAATATAAGCAACAAGATCTGCTCATATATCACAGATAGCAGCAGTTTGACAAATAAAAATCAAACACACAACACACCAAACCCAAATCATTTCAAATTCAACTTGGATGCCCCAGCAGAATATATCACAAAAGCAGTTGTTACAAGCACAGCCACATGTGCAGTGGCACAAACTGGGATTTGAGTGAGACACTTGCTGAAGCAAACCTCTCTCAGCAACTCTTTGGTAACCTTCCCTGCAGCTTTTCTTCCTCAGAGCTATCTTTAACATGCAGTCTTGTCTGTCATAGAAACAAGAAGGCCAACATGCTGGTTAGGAGAATTAAAGAACCTTCCACAAAATGTTTCTCTATCACCAAGGCACTGACTGAGACCACCTGGGATGAGGCTGTTGGCAGGCAAATGCACAACCAGATTTCTCCACCTGTACAGGCTACCTGTTAGCAGCCAGACACCACCAATTTAACACAGTGGAGCTGACAGTGAAAGTACCTGGCTCAATTAATACTTCTTCCCCAGCAGTTTGTTTGTGCCAGATGTTTTTCACAAAGAGAAAGAAGGATTTTGTAGAAATGCTCATGTTTGCAGTGCTATCCCCTCAGCTGCTGGGAGCCTTCAACAGTGTCTGGTCCTCTGTGAACATAGAAGCTAAAGTGCTCAATACACAGAAATACTTTCACTTTTGTGCAATACATGAACATTTTGAGAAACTGCAACAGAAGGACAATATTGAGTAATTTTTGTAAGAGAAAACCATATAAAGTGTTTGTGTAATACCACATCAAAACTACACTGACTGCCTATCTTCTCATCTCAGTCCTCTAACTGCAGTGGCTATAGAGTTGTATAATATTCCTTTTCCAACTACAATGAATTACCATTTAAAATGTGTATTTAAACTCCTGCGTCTAAGAACTCAGTGAAAGGAAGCCTGGGTGATAGCAACAGCCTAAGAACAGCAATCTCTTAAAAAGCAAGCAAGAATCAGGTATATTTTAATGGCCTATTCTTTCCAAATTTTATTGAGCTGTTTCCAGCCAAAATATCAAGAAGCTATTGCTGCAACTGTGATTAATAAGACTGTAATGTCAGTAATTTTTGTCAAGAACTTCTGAAAAACAGACAGAGTCAAAAGGCTAAAGTGCTTCAACTTGACTGATGCTTGACAACTTTGTGTTTTGAGTTTAGTAACACATATCCCTTGCTATTTTCCCTAGCTTGGGCATCAACATTTTTCCCCTTGTGGTAACTTCAGAACAAAAACTTCAAGTCAAAAGCTGTGCTTTAACAACATCAGCTAACCAAAATGCCTGCAGTACTTCATACTTGATATCTCATCAGAATACACTGCCAAGAAACATGGAGAGCAGCTGCTCTAGGCACACAGCCTGCAGGTGGTTTTAGATGTGCTAGAAGCAGTGAAAAAAATCTAGAATATAAAAACATCGTTAGATTTTCTAGATAATAACATAAAATACTCTGGTATTCTCATTTCTTCCTTTGACAAAACAAAACACAGAAAAGACAGCAAGAAGGATTGATATGCACCCAAAATGCTTTCTGTAGTGAAAAAACCCACCTTATTTCTCCCATATAAAACACAGTTAGCTGACTTTAATTGCCTCAAATATGAGCAACATTGTCCCTTTGCCCCACAGGTATACTCAGGCAAAAAGTGGCAGTTTCCAAGGAGGATTTTTCTCTTAGCAAATAACCAAAGAGCCCCTTCTTGGCCTCTCCTCTGTAGATAAATGCCTGAAAGTAGAAGGACATTTAACAAGACAATTCTGTGCAAAAGAGCCTCTTAAAATTCACTTTTCTTATGCCATGATTAGCTGCCTGAAAATAAACCACCAACACTTTCATTCAGCACTCACTGAGCGTGAAGTGCTTTCTAAAAGCACTCGACATGCACAAATCTCAAATCTCGGTGACACTGAACTGCAGCTAGATCAGAACAGTTTTGAAAGTCTGGTCTGTCCCATTTCAGAACCTAAGCATCTTAGATCATTACCATGCCCTGTAATTTCAGAATCCTGGCATCCATCCTATTTATTTACATTGACCCACATCTTACACCCTCGAACAAGACCTGGAATACATCTACCAATTAGTTTATCCTCAATAATACTGCTGCTGAAACTGTGCTTAAGTGCAGAACCCTGGAGCCAAGTTAGAAAGCTTGTCCTTCAGTAGTCTTTGAAACCTTATTTTCAAATACAGACATAAAATGTGGTTTCCTATAGCTGCAGGTCCAAATTTGCACAGACTGGCCAGAAAATAAGGCATTATTTGCAAATAGTCAAGTCAAGCATGCAATCAAGGCAAATACACAAGCTAATCAAGTCAACTGTGTTTAAAGAATTTATTTTTTTTCGAATCCTGCTCTCAAGCTAATTGCTGCACATTATTCTCAATTATTGCCTTGAAGGATAAGGAAGCAAACAGTGTATCACAACCACTTCCTACAGACACAAAGAAGGGATAAAAAGCCCCACAAGACCCAAATCCCCTCTCCCCTCCCTTTTATTAAGTCTCTAAATAGCTGCCAGAAATCAGGTGAAGCAAAGTTTTTGTGAAAAAACACACTTTCACGATGCTTTGCATTCAATCTGCTACCTGATAACGTCATTTTAGCACTACTCCTTTCTCTTTATTTTGGAGAGGTCAGCAGAGATTAGTATTACCACCCAAGTACTTCTCCCTACCCCCTGCTTCATTGTGGAAGAGATTAACTTCTTCCACTCACATTTTTCCTTCCATGTTTTCCTCTTTTTCTCTCCTGTAGGCAGACAGGATGAAATGTCCGCAAAGCAGTCTCATACTCCTGGGCAAATCCTCAAACTATATCAGAAAATGTCTTCAAAGTTGCATTTCCTCTTCAAAGTGATAGCTTGCAGCTTGAGCTCAGACCTCCTCGGCAAGAAATAGAAAACTAGCTCAAATTTGTGACAAAACGCACAGAGCATGAGGACGCTCCCAGAAGTATATGTTGGCCTTTTATTCGAGCACACATTGCTCTCTCACACTCACTGTAACAGATGAGATGTTAGCATTTCTCCTTCCAAAGCCTTAAATCACTCCTATATTCCCATATGTGGAAGACAGAAGAATGTGACAAACTGAGAATCTTGGCTTGCACCTCCAGGACAAGCAGTGTTTATTTCACTTGAAAAGTGCTTGCTTGCTTTCCTGGAAGGTGAAGGAAAGCAGCTTTTGGCATGGGATTGAACTCACAATGGAAGACAAGCAAGGGTTAGTGCTGCCTCCCTCCCTTGCTCTTCTCTCTATCACCAGAACCAGATAAACTTGTTTATCTGAAGCTTCGTGCAAGGCAAACTAGTAAATCCAGTCCAAAATGTATATAATGATCATGAAAGTCATGTTTTCTAGGCAACTGTAGAATACTTTTTCATGCATGAGGGTAGCTGATGTTTCACATTTGATATTAAAATTTTATTCAGAAGAGTATATAATTATCACTACAAAGTAAGCTTAATCCACATAAATCGCAGCATGACTCTTGTATCCCTCTCTTTGTTTAATTGTCGGTGTAAGATTCTTGGGCAACTCCCTTATTTTGCTGCTGATCTGCTCCTCCTCGGAGCAGCACGTCTCCTCCGTGCATTTCTCAGACTTGCAGCTTTCATTTTAATTGCTAAGTAGGAACAGAGGACCTGTGACTAAGGCAAGCTTTAGAAAAGAAAAGCAGAAATTCCAAGACTCCAAACCAGCTCGGCAATCCTAACACTTTTCCAACGGGAGGTGAACCAATACCACCCTTAACTTGCACGTAACAGAGCAAACTCTTTTAATGACCTGAAATAATCACAAGCAAAACACATCTTACTGTGACAACATAACTTCAGGACGGAGTGATGTACTGTCAGACAAATGGCACCTCCAGCTTTAGTCCAGCAGTTATTCCATTGTTGCATGCAAGAGCTACACATTCCTCACATACTATAAAAAGGTCATGACTGAAGCCTGTCCTTACTCACTCGCAGCTCCCAGCAGAGCCGAAGAGGGAACCGAAGCTATTGTCAGGGGAGCAGAAATAGTAGCAGGCACATGACTTACATATCATGGAGTCACTAGGAAACATTATTCTAAGTCCTTAAGTACTACTTTCATGCCATCTGTGGCATTCCAAAGCCATCCACAAGGAAGACGCTGAGGCTCCAATGAGCAAGTCAAGCAGTGACAATTCTACACTAACTACTTTTTCATTCACTGCACTATTATTTTCTTTATCATCAGTCCCCAATGTCTGAGAAGAATAATGCTCAAGATATAAATTGCCATGGACTAGAAATTCAGTGACTCTACAATTTCACTGCTTTAACAGGTACAAATCAAGTCAGTACTGCTCAACAGATAATTTCACTAATGGATAAACTTACTCTAGAGTAGATTTTTTGAACGCTTAGCTTAAGGCGTCTCCCGTGGTAATGAAGTGATACAACTTTTACTACATTAGATAAATTCTCTAATACCAAAGGGTTCAGATTCTGTCAGCCATTAATCCTTTCTGTCTCAGTAACAGAGAATGGCATCTTGCTTTATAAAGCTATCTTAGCAAGATAGCCCCTTGCAGTAAGGTAACAACCAGTGTAAATGAAGGCAGCAGAACTGGATCAGCAAGAAATTATGCACAATATGCCAAGACTATAAGAGTCCTCATTTTTCTTGGATGTGGCATTAGAAAGTCTGTCAGGTAGGTATAGAAATACTATGCTAATGTTTGACTATGTGGGGGGAAAAATCATAAATAGCCACTGACCTTAGTAATAAAGTGTTAGGTTTGTAGCATGTTTGTAAATATCTTAGAAGTCAACATACAAGTATAAACACTAAACACTGACCCTACCATACCTTATTTCAAAGCCAGATTTTAATCCTATATATTCACATCCAGTCCCTCAGCAAAAGGCTTTTGCTGTTGTTACAGTGAGTGAAATGCATGGTTCACTTTGACTTTGTGATTTCTTCCTTCTGTGTGGGAGAAAGGTATATGAGAGGAGAAAAAAAAAAAAAGCAAATCTTTGTCAGCCTCATATGTTTGACTCTCAGACATCTTTGAAAAAGAAATTAACAGAAGAGATACCAAAATGGCACAAAAGCAATTTCTCCATAGTTAGAACAACCTTGTGTAATGGTATTTATGAGAAATGCACTGGTTTCAGAAACAATTCTGCTGTGTTCTGAGTTGGAAAGCAGCACACTTACACACTCACAAGAAAGCAGTCTGCTAGCAGGGAGTGTAACCTGTGTACTCAACTACAATAAAAGTCTATTATTCAGAGGACAGCTCAGACTTACAGCTACTTCCTATGTCCTGCCTGGAAGGAAACAATATTTGATAATAGAAGTAAAACTGGCTGAGTAAGAGAACCAAGTTTGAAAATCCAGCACTGCTTTACCTTAAGTATATACAGGTACAGAAGCTGCACTACTACTACACAAGGATATTTTTAAGTACACATTTAGTTTAACATGAGAGCTAACAAACTCCCACATGGATATCCCTACCTAACAATATTTCTACTAAATTGCACTTGTGCATTTATTTGGGTTTTGCCATGAAAACTATAAAAAGCCAATCAACCAATTTCAAAGTTACTCCCTATCCAGCATTCTCTTCAGCTCATCAGAGGCTACAAATAGTCCAAAGGTTTTCTTATCCAATGCCCTAAGTTGAACTACATCCTCACACACATTTTTTTTTCTGCTTGTGACCTGATAAAAACAGAGTCCAAATAATTATTGATGGAGATAGACCATCTCCCAAATAACAACACTCCACTCAGCCATGACCCTGAATGTTGTTTTAGTTTCTGGAATGATTCTGAAGCATCTCTACAACTGAGGAAGAAGTGAGCACATTCTCAACCTTTAGGATAATGCCTGATGGCACTATTCGTCTGGAAAGTCTATTATGCACCATTTCTTCACTCTTCAATGTTCAAGAAAATAATATTCCCAACTCCTTGGAAATTTAGACTTCTTTAAGCAACTACACATGATCTACCACACAGGCAACACAGAATCCCAGGTATTGCAGGGAAAAAAAAAAAAAAAAAAAGAGAAAAAAGGTGTGTTGGCTGCTCAGACAGTTACGATTTTTGGGTTCATTTCTGGGAAAAAAAAAAAGGAAGATATGGCATAAGGAACAGAACATTACAAGGTCTGCAGATAGATGACACCACGGATATCTTATCTGTGAACTCACCTGTCTGGGAGTAAAGCTGTTATTCACACAATGGATGACTAATGCTTATTGTGAAAGTCTGAATTTCTACCCTGAAAACCAGACAAGATAGAACATAGGCCTACATTTCAGCTGTCAAGAACTGTATACACAAAGAAAGCCATGTCTTTAGGACCAAGGCATAAGGTGAGAGATCCTTGCTCTGCTTATCTGCAAGTAGAGTTAAACACTAATTCAAACACAGTAGCAAATATCAAGTCCTACTCAAAGAGTACTGCATTTTCTTCACTCTTCTGCAGCAGAAAAAAACCCCAAATTTTGCACTGATAGAGACCATCTATCTTCTCAGACATAGCAGTACAAAGTGTTAAGATTTATACTTCTTATATTGCCAAAATCCTACTTTAAAAAACCAGTATTTTTCCAATACCTGCACAATAGTGGTGAGTAATGTGCTTAGAGACCCTGCTAAGAGATTTAAGAGAGAAGCCAAGGAACTCGACAAATACCATCAGCAGCAGATGACTGAGAATTTTGGGAATTCCTAGAATGAAACAGTAGGGAATAATATCCTTCCCATAAAACCGGTCTTCCATTTTCTGGGCAATGGGTCTGTACGGAAGTAAGTGCCGAAAGAAGGGATTTGAATTCTAAGAGGTCAAATGATACCCTTAGCTGTCACAAATGTCTGTATTATCCTCCTATGAGGTCTGAAAATACTTACAAAGATTTAAACTAAAAATAAATTGAAACAGGGAGAATCAGTGACTAACTTTATAAAGCAACTTCATACACTCCCAAGTGAGAACCAAATTCAAGAGGACTACCTCTTCATAACTGAGATAACTGACAGTACCTTGATCTCACACTGACCCCAGTCAGCAAACACGAACACTCCAAGGGCTGTTGGAGTAAGATGAGATGAGAAGAGATGGGAACAGGCAGCTGGCTGGATTTGACTCGTCCATGGAACAGGAAATGATAAACTGCTGCCTCAAAGGAAGGCAAGCTGATCCTAACGAAATGAGAAGCATTGGCAAGTAAGATTTCATACCTGGCTCTCTGAACTCTGCATCAGCCTTCAGCAAGGATGTGCTTCTGTAGTGCACACTCCTATTGAGAAAGAGTATGTGTGTCCACAGACGTATGTGCATGTAGTTACCATCTATCTATATAAAATATGTATGTGCATTGTGTCCATGTAGATATTTCATATAGACCAAACAATTCACTTATAAGTTTCTGCTGAAGGACAAGACAAAATTCCTGAAGGACAAAATGGAGCTAGAAATGGGCAGGAACACTGATCTATTTTGAGAAGTCAACATGAACTACCTGAAAGCCTTGTCAGAGGGTCCCTAAAGCCTATTAAAGGTTTTGGCCAAGGCAGATTTAAATAAGATTCTGTAAGTACTTGTAAAAACAGATTTGATACCAGCAGATGGGCTGCAACTCTAGGAACAGACCTCCATCTGTCCAGAAAGCAGCTCTTCACTCCACATACATGACACTGCCAAGCATAGCACTGACAAGTCTGAAAGGGTAGAACCATTTTCTGAGAAGCACTTCAGTGGCATTCATCATCCCTGTAACCCTTGTCCTCACAAGTGGTTCCACAGCAAGTTCTTGCTCTCCATAACTGACTAACTTTCCAGAGAAGAAACCTATTTAACTGCTACTTCTCAACAGCACTTAAACTGCAGTTCCAGTGAGATAAAAGATGCTTCCTCTTCCTGAAAAGATGCTGAGCACACTGTTGGAAATTCATTGTCTTTGAACAGGATACATGTCATTTTTTTTTTAATCCAGTAGCTAAGAATTTGATAATGTAGTGTCATTTAGGTGGCCCATCAACAAGGTCCAAACATGAACTATATGAAACAGTGTCATTAGTAAAGTCATTAATGAAAACACTTCAGTTGGGTCATACAGAAGAAAACAGAGCTCTAAGTTAGATGCACACAGTGCAAACATGGAGATATCTTCTAACACCTGCTTGTCCCAAGCACAGAATTTGTGACAGCTAAGGATATAATTTGACCTCTTAGATTGCAGATCCCTTCTTTCTGCACTTACTTCTATACAGACCCATGGCCCAGAAAGTGGAAGACAAGCTTTATAGGAAGGATATTATTCTCTACTCTTTCATTCTAGGATTTCCCAAAATCAATCATCTGCTGGGTAAAGACCAAGTATTGAGAACAGTACACTCTGTGTGACACCTACCACCAACTAACTTAGCAGGACATCCAGAGACAGCTATCAATTCAAAGGTTCCACACAGAACATGAAGATTTTTGGTCATGGATACTTGCTTTTTAAATGAGCTCTTTATGGAGGCCAAAACCTTCCCGAGCAGCTTACGCTGTCTAGTTTAAATCCTGCAATTAAGAGGTTTTAGCTCCAGATTAATTAGTAGACAAAGCCACTTGAAGACTTGGAATGCCTATGGTTAGGAAATCATGATCTTGCTCCGAAACATGAGTTGACACAGCACATATGGCTTTGTACCAAAATCATACAAGTTAATCAGAACCCAACCAGGTAACTCGAGTCCCTCAGCCTGTCACTCTGCTTACCACACTTCAGAAAAATATATAATTATATACTGCATGATTCAGTAGGTGTTTACAAGTGAACAATTGTTAAATTGACTATACTGCCCCTTGAACAAATTTCTAACACACACACCCAATTTGTGATTCATCTCAAATTCAGTGGTTACGCATAATTTATTCAGTCCTACAGCCATGATATTCTCCATGTCTTAACTGCCCTCAAAGATGATGTGATTATTAGTCCTTTTCCTGTTAGATGGTAAAACATGCCACTTCTCTTTCTCAAGAGATTCACCTACTTGTTATTGCTGCTTGGCTTCAAACACCCAAGCTTATGGGTTCTGAGCCAAGAAAGTGAATGGGATTTGGACTGTAAGAACGACCCTCATCACAAAGAACATCAGTTTTGGTATCATTTGATAACAACATGAAAAATCTGCAAGAGTGATTTATAGAACTCCACAGCAGACCTTCCACACAAACCAGACTGCCTGATCTATAATAAAGACAGATGAATGGTCCATAATATAACAGCTTTGATTTAGCTTCACACACCAGAGTGGCCAAAGACTCCATCTGATCATTATCTGCACTCCATAATGTTTTGGTACTTGGAGATATTACAGGACAGAACAAGCTACACTGCCAAAAAAACCCAGGAAAAACAAGATAGCAGCAGCTCCTCCCATGACATAACACCAAGACTACTATCACCAAAAAAACAGAGTTCAGGGCAGTTTTGCTTTGTCTGGATGATAAACATTCATATTAGGAGAGTTAAAGGACAAAGAGCCACATTGCACCCTTGTGCTGCATAACAAAGACAAACTAAGCAGAAACTTTTCCTCTACTAGAAGGGCCTTGAAACTATGAGAGAAAAGTGAGTCACAGCATCATCTTTCTTTTAAGAACATCCCTATGAATAATAATGGAAAGCTAGTCAGACTGAGGACATATGCAGATCATGCCCATGTACAAAATACACTTGTTGTACCAGAACAGAACCAAACAGAAGGTCATAATAATCTCTGAACCCACTGCCTTAGAGAGGAGTTAAGTGAAAGGAGAGTAGAAGGATAGTGTAAGAGCACTTGAATCTTTTATTTCTGCAGCTAGACCACGGGGAGTTAAACCAGTTAAAAAGTGCAACAAATTTTGCCTCCTGCTCAATCAATTTGCTAATTTCTTGTACAACAGCATAACTCCATGACTGTTATTCCATAGAAACCCAAGAAAACACTAACTACAACCACTCAAAATAAACTGAAACACCAAACTAACACCAAAAAACCACAAAGCTTCCACCCTTCAAAACCTAAGAGCTCAAGTCTTATACATTATAGTCTGCAAACAATATACCAACTTTCATCTGTCCCATGCACGGCTAGAACTTCTACAGCAACCCAAATTTTCTTCCAGTCTTGAATTAGTAGTTCAATTTTAGTCTTCCAAACTTTAAAAAAAAGGTATGTAAAAAAAAATAATATTCATAATTTCAGCATACAAATAGCAAAACCTTCTAAGAGATTGCTCAGCTGTTAGGAAAAAACTTTCAAAATTCTGCGTGAGAAAAAAGACAGGTTGAACCCCTTCAACTCCTATTCCCATCTTTCATTTCATTTATTTAATAAATGCTAGGGAAAAAAAGTGAGAGGTTATTCATTGACACAGCACATAGAAAATTCAGAAGAAGAACACTTGGACAGTGGTCTGAAAAGATTTCAAAACTTTTAAAAGTTTTATCAATGGTTTCAAAGCATTTTCAATTTTGATACATGTTATCTCACTCCCCAAAAGCTGTGCTTATACAATACTGAATTTGAATGATAGTTTATCAAACTGGACTAGTTGTACTGGTTTACCTTAAGCTGCATAAACACTTGCTTGAGAAAAAGGACTACTGGCAATCAGTGAGAGGCATCAAGTGTTCACCACTTATACCCAATTTGGTATTAATGAAAGGAGTCAAGGAGGGAAAGACCAAAAGAAAACAAAGGGAAAGATTTGAATCTCAGAGACAGGAGAATATATTATCTTCTTAGTCCATAGTGGGAAGAGGCATCCATAGATTCCTCACTGTGCAGAAGCACAGAAGCTGGAACCAAAACTTCATCAGACAGCTGAGAGAGCAGAACAGAAGAAATCGTGTTTGCACTACAACATACATACACTGTTCTAGCCAAGGAAGAAATACCTAACTTACAGAGATAGTAGCAGTTAGAAGCATTGGGACTTTCACACAAGAAAAGTAAATTAATGAACCATTACAGATACCAAGTCTTGCTGGCATCCTGTCCACCATTACTGAACAACAGCAGAAGAAAACCACTTTTTTTCTCAAATAATTGTTTTGAATGTTTTATGATTTGGTTTTACACTACAGATCCTTTTTCATCCATGTACCTAGAAGGTGAATATAACCCCAGCCATTTAGGGGGAAATAAATGCAAAGAACCATTCACAGGCTGCATTTTAAAAAGGTACAGGTTAAAATTTGGAGCTTGGGCAAAAAAATTAACCAAAGACAACTGGCACTACCTCAGCCTTTGCCTCCTGCCATGCTGATTAGTGATCTCTCCAGTTTTTTAGTGATCTACAGCAACTACTTCTGCAGAAGTGGCTGCAAGACTTCACCCTTTATTTTACACCATCAGTCTACAAACAGGCAGTAAAGACTCTCAGTTTCTCCAGCTGACAGATGAAGGAGGGTGAAAAAAGGAAGGAGAAACAAACCCAAACTTTCCCCACCCAGAAGTCACACACAGTTTACAGCTGCTTTATATATCCAAGAGCCTGCTGGATGCTTATTAGAGCTTTTGTCAGGCAGAAAAATCTTGAGTTCCACAAAGTCTGTGAAAATAGTTTAAAGACATTATACCTTGTGGTTCCCAAATTATTATAAAAAGCAATCATTCTTATTAGATGGATATTACTTCTTGGCACAACCACTGTGGTGTGTTGTTTGTTGGTAGGTTGTTTTGGTTTTTTTAACTGGCATTTACAGCCCATCATTGAAAATACATCATAAGCCTTGAAATGAATGTTGCCTACATAAAAAGTATATACACATAAAAATTATTAAAGTCTAGAGTGGCAAATAGTTTCTCTTCCATTTCTCCAAAACCACTGAAGAGGGAAGCAGAACAAACAGATTTTGCATCAGCAGCAGACTTCCCAACCAGCAGTTCATACTAGAGTGAAAAGTTATATTCTGTGATCTTCAGTTCTTTAATATTCTTAAAGCAAAGGCAATGGGTGGGACAGAATCAGTGATAATTAATGTGCATATCAAAGAGTTCAGTTAATGTCAAACACAAAAATATTTTCTATAACACTGCAAACAATATTCTGCACTGTGCAAGCACCAGGGAAATTTCCACATACCATGTTATGTGCAATTTGCTGATTCTGTTCTGCTCTTTAATACTGGGTAGTTACAGACACATATTCCACCAGTGTCTGACATCACGAAACTAAAAGCTTTGCCTTGAAAAATGCCCTTTTTAATTATTCTATGCTCATTTCAGTATGCAAGGCCAAAGAGCACACACTGCACATATGCTAGTATCAACAGAGCACAAGAATCTGCTGTTGAAACAAGCAAGGACAAAAAGAAATGCCTTTTATCATTGCAGAACATCCTCCACTTCTTAAGTAACAAGTCTCTCATCTGTAAAAGTAACCAACCTATGTCTCCACAACCTGTTTTTGTTGTGCTTTCAATGGGATACCATTTAAAATGACAATTACTTATATAATCTATTTTACTACTTTACCAAGTAGTATAATTTCACTTTCCTCTTTAACAGCTAGTAATGCAACTGAAACTTTCTGATATCACCAAGTTAGTCCTTTTTCTTCACTCTCCCTGAGCAACTACTTCTACTCTAGAGTTGTAGGCATGAAAGTTAATTTCCTTGATTACTTGACCATCCATCATTTAATCCCTCCTTAAGTAGTCTGAAGAAAAGGGAATAAAGATTCCATGACAGAAAGGGTGAAAAAATAAGGAAGGAACTGCAGCTTGAACCAGAACATTTAACATTTACGTTCTTCCGTTGGTAGAAACTTCTCCCTTCTTTCAGGTGCAGCCATGACCACTGCTGATGCCTCTAACCTACAGCACTGACCTAACTGCAACCAAAGCACTGCTGTATTATAAACTTTCACCAAGTGCAGCAGTTCCAAGTGCTTGGATTCCTGCGACTCCTAAGGTTCTTCTCCAAACAGTAAGTCAGCCCATGTGGACACACACAAGTTTCAAAGGCAGATGACAAAAGATTTCTTATTAAGCTTGCTTTATTTTTTTTAATTAAAAATAAAAGGGTTAGAGAAGTTCTGCTTTGAAAAGTTCCCCATTTCTTTTGGTATTTAGAAGTCTAAGCAATGTTCAGTACATGAAGTACTATACTGGGTCAGGCCACCTCTCCCATCCTCATTCCTGGCAGTCACCAGTTTATTGAGTTCCTGAGCTAGAGGTTAGAGCTCCACAGTCAAATCTAATAGTCACTAATGGTCTGTGTTCTGTTAACTTCTCTAATCCCTTTCTGGACACAGTTACACTTTCACTCTGCATGACATTTTGTTCCAGTAACACAGCTCCAATTAAGCAGTCCCAAAGAGTATTTTCTTTTGTTTGCTGTGAGGACAATAACTTATCTTCTCAAATTTCACTAGAGAAGAACATAGAATCATAGAATTTTAAGAGTTGCAATGGACTTTACAGATCATCTAGTCCCAACCCCTGCCCTGGGCGGGGACACCTCCCACCAGAGCAGGTTGCTCAAGGCTCATCCACCCTGGCTGTGAACACTGCCAGGGTTGGGGCAGCCACAGCCTCCCTGGGCAACCTGGCACAGGGTCTCACCACCCTCACAGGGAAAACTTCTGCCTAACATCTAACCTAAATTTCCCCTCCTTCAATCTGTGCCCATTGCCCCTTGTGCTGTCACTGCAGCTCCTAACACAGATCCCTCTGCAGCTTCCCTGGAGTCCCTTCAGCTCCTGGAAGGCTTCTAAGAGGTCTCTACATAACCTTCTCTTCTCCAGGATGAACATGCTAAAAGTCTTGAAGGAACCCAGTCATGCTCCACTTTTACCAGACACCAGTAAATGTTTGCAGCTACTGGAAATAACAAAAAATGTTTTCTCCCAACAAATCCAAACAATCTTCCAGCATGCTAAATATTTTCTGTTCTGAAGACAACGCACGCAAATAAACCTACAAAATAAATGTAAAATTAAGGATTTTCCCTAGTATTTGTGACAAAATGACAAAAAGTAGGATTAAGGTTTTCTTCTTTTACATTTCCCAAATTCACGGAGTATAGAACTCTATCACTGAGCAATGGAAAAACTGTTTTGACTGAAACTGTTTGCCAGTAGACTAAACTAAATGTGATACAACCCTGTTAAAAAAACCCAAACAACCCTCTGAAAATAAACAAGAAAAATACAAGACTAATTTTTACAATGCATCACACTTGTCTTGTCCCAGTCATGGTAAGCACACACATTTCAATCTGACATAAAGGAGCTTTACAGAGCCATTTCATTAGTTCAGTTCTACGTGTCAGCCCATGTGCTTACAGCTCCAGGCTGATTTGGTTGTTCCACACATGTGATAAGCTAACTGCAAAGCCACTCAATAAATGAGTCTATATAGCTGATGAAACAAACTTTCAGCGCTGCCAGCTAACAAATCTTTATAATCAGATAATCTTTAAATTCTTTGTTAAGGTCATTCAAGGGACTCAATGACAGGGCAGACTGAAAAATTAAGCTGCTCAAATTTTAAGGTTCTTATATATTAGTTTGTTTTAGTAAGCATATACATTCTTCAGATAGCAGCATCAGAAGAAACCTTTTTCAGGAAATCTAAAGTTTTGGGATTTCTTCAAAAACTTGTGTATATTTCTTGCAGTTCTTATTAAAAGGATCATGGTAGCACACTTCACAGTAGATTTCTGGAGACTGAATAATTTACAAATAAAAAGGGATAAGAGGACAAATGGTTGTAAAAAGCCCTACAAAAATCCAAGAAAACAAAGGAATAAAAGACCACACTACACATCAGAAAATTCTTAACTGTTGAAGGGCCTTAAACATGACCACTAAGCCGGAAACACCAAAAGTACTTGCAGCTTCCAAGGTCTGAAAACTCATCTCAACCTTTATTGGGAAGAAACCTCAGCTCACAGAAGCACAACACCACCAGCAGCACATGAGATAAGGACATTCTGGTAAGGCTCATAAACCTGAACCAGAATAATAGAATTTTAGGGATTGGAATAGACCTTATAGACCATACAGTCTCAACTTCTCCTGCCATGGGCAGGGACATCTCACCAGACCAGGTCACTCAAGGCTTCATCCAACCTGGCTGTGAACACTGCCAGGGCTGGAACAGCTACAGCCTTCCTGGGCAACCTGGGCCAGTGTCTCACCATCCTCACAAGAAAAAGCTTTTTCCTAATATCTAACCTAAATTTCCCTCTTTCAATTTGTCTTCATTGCCCCTTGTCCTGTCCCTGCAGCTCCTAACACAGGGTCTCTCTGCAGCTTCCCTGGAGCCCCTTCAGATCCTGGAAGGTGCTCTGAGGTCTCTTCTCCAGGCTGAACAGCCCCAACTCCCTCAGCCTGTCCTCACAAGGGAGATCCTCCAGTCCTTTCAGCAACTTTGTGCCCTCCTCCAAACTTGCTCTAGAAGAACTAGAGGGAACCGAAGGTGTCCCAGTACGCCTTGAATGAGCATAAACTTTTTTTCCTCACCTTTCTTTTATTCTCTTCCTCTTTCCAAAATGTGTGTGCTGCCAAACTGCTTTCACAAACTGGATCTTCTAGGCCAAAGCTTTCCAGGTGCTGTACAGGTGTGTTCTAGCTACCTTGTAATATAATTTCTTCCTTTTTCAGGTACAAGCCTTTTAATGGCTCACAACTGCTTTTCCTGCACAGAACACTGTTTCTTAATTTACAGACATACAGATAAACATTGTATTGTCTATTGTACATATCAAAAAGGATGCCAACAGCATTTGTATTCCACTTGCATCCTGCTCAAATTTCCAGTGAAGTC
>NW_008658867.1:109359-116641 GCF_000695815.1 Acanthisitta chloris
TTCAGATGCCAAGCACCAGCCTGCACAAAGTTATTTTAATGGAAAAATATAATCCAAATCTTAATTTTCCCTAGATGCAACCATTTCTTTTAAATATTTCAGTGGATTTATTAGATGTGTTGTTATTTTTTGCTGCTACTTTTCACGTAGTTTTCTAACACTAACCAATAATCTTTTTCCGCAAGCGTTTCTGAAACTCTCTCTCGAATGGTCAAGAGGAAATTCCTTCAAGTGCAGGGCACTGGTCTAAGAATGAGAAGAGCTGAGTGAAGATAGACAAAAACTCTAAAAGACAGAGTCTATGAAGGGCTGGACAGAATCTCTTCCCTCCTACAAACCTATCCAAGATAAATTCTTTACTGAAAAGTGCAGAGGGAACTTATTGACAAAGAAATCTGATTAATGCGTGCGCACAGGCAGTACTCTCTTTTTTCCTAAATGTCAAATTAATGTGAAGAAGTCCAATTTTGAGACTTTGAGAAGATGAAAGCAAACTGGCTTCAGAAGAACAAACAAAAAAATGCAGCTCAATCACTGAAAAATAGTTAAAACACACTAAGGCACTTGAAAGAAATACCATAACAAAACCTCTGAAGGAGAAACCAGTATTTATCACCTGTTGAAACACAGCATTTAAGGAAGTTATGTATAGTCTTTAATTAGGCTGCTGGAGGGATAACTCCACATAAACCTAACCACACAATTGTCCAGTCAGCAATGTATACTACAGAGATGTTTCTCAAAGTAACACATGTGCTGTTACCCACTGACATTAAGAACCAAAGAAGAAAAGTAGCATTTGTACAATCATATTGGCCTTTTACTTGCCTGCGATTCAAACTCTCAAGCTAATTTGTTGAAGACAAATACAGCTTTGCATTGACTTGGGAATGATTTTACAGTAAAGATACTAAAAGGCCAAACTTCCCCTCCATTTCCCTTCTAGATCTTTTTGTTGAGACACTGAATTACGTGACGAGAGACCGTTGCATTTGATGAACTGTGATGAGAGAATAAATATCAGCAAGATGCTTTGCAGTACTGATACTCTAGTGAGCAAACTGGATAGAAAAATCATATAAAGTTTGACTACCTATGTGTGCCATGGTTAAAAACGTAAATGCTCCAGGTTTTCACCCCTCTATTGCATAAGACAATATGGAATCCACATCTTTCATCATTTAAATCAGGCATGACTTTGCTAGGAAGCATAACTACTTCTGACAGTCAGAGAGGGTCTTAGTTAGAATCTGCTGTAACAGGACAAGGGGCAAAGGGTACAAATGGAAAGAGGGGAAATTTAGGTTAGATATTAGGAAAATGTTTTTCCTGTAAGGGTGCTGAGACACTGAGACAGGTTGCCTAGGGAGGTAGGAGATGCCCCAACCCTGGCAGTGTTCACAGCCAGGTTGGATGAAGCCTTGAGCAACCTGCTCTGGTGGGAGGTGTCCCTGCCCAGGGCAGGGGGTTGGGACTAGACAATCTGTAAGGTCCATTCAAATCCCTAAAATCTCCATAATTTTATGATTCTAAGTTTCAAACTAATTTATCTCTCTCTTTAGTCCACTTAATCTTCTAAAATTACAACATACAGAAGTGGTTAGCAAAAAAGGTTAACAGTCCCATCAAGAAAGATGGAACACATTTAACAGCAGGTTGCTCACAAGCTTGGAATTTTGTAGTTAATATTTCAATAGCAAAGTTCTACCAAGTCTCTGAAGAACTGCTGTACAACAGACATGATTTTACAAGTCCAGTCCCATTACCTTTCCCTGGTGACCCTAAGGAAGCCCTTACACCACCTGCATCACAGGTTTATTGTGGTGTTTTTAATGCCTTCCATGTCTGTAGGAGAACTTGAAAACACAGTACAATATACACACACCATTGAGATACTAAAGCAATTGATAGTAAAAAGGGAAAAATCTTCACCTGAAACATAAAATTAATCACTGTGAACCAATTCCCCTGCACAAACAGAGAGCTGCAAATGAGAGTGTCTGTAACCCTTGTGATTATGAGATAAGCCATGTTCCATTTGTACTCAGCAATGCCTCAGAAAACCTTTGCACTCAGTTCCTTGGGGTTTTTTCTGCAACAGGTTTTGAGAGCCTGTCTGCTGCAGGAGCACAACACTGGCTATGACATGAATCAAAATACAGACCACAGAATGGACATGAGACTCATGTCTCCAAGCATGCAACTTGGCTATGAAAAATATTTACAGTCACAAATCTTTACGCCTTTCAATGTTTATTCTGAAATAAAATTTAAATCCACAAAAAAATCCACAATTTCCAATACACTGGCATAGCTAGGTAATTGGAATGAACTACTACCATCAGTTTTCTCCAGCACACAGCATGGTGGCAAGATTCCAATACACAAGGACATCTAGGAATGTGCTGGGAAGTCTACTGTCATGTGGCTGCTAGAGAACATCAGCGGCACCTACACACATACAGAGATGTAGCCAAAACAGCTTTTACAGCTGCTGGGATACTGGATGTGAAAAACAGGAGAACCTGGTATTTCCACTGTTTCATCCAGTGAAAGTTTAGCATTCGTTACGATGAAAAGCACATTCTACTTTCAAAAAAATTGGGAATTTTTATGATCTGACAGTCTTCTCCCCTCAACAAATTAGAGAGCAATGATCAAAACTGGATTTCATGGAAAGGTCTGATGGGAAAGAGCCTCAGCTTAAATTCTTTTACTTAAGGAATAGAGTTAAACAGGAGTGTTTTCTAATAAACTCAGCAGCAATTGCAAGTTTAAAGCATAAATATAAGTCACCTGTGTTTTTTTGGACCATTGTTCAAGAAAAGTCACCCAAGTAGCCTTTCAGTTCAAGATTTCTCTTTATAAATCAAACAAACTTCAGATACACCAATTCCAAGGTACCTCAGTATATGCTTGAAGCCAACTACCTACACTACCTACAAATACTCACAGAATCATAGAATTTTAGGGGTTGGAATGAACCTTAGAGATCATCTAGTTCCAACCCCCACCCTGGGCAGGGACATCTCCCACCAGAGCAGGTTGCTCAAGCTTCATCCAACCTGGCTCTGGACACTCAGAGATGTCAGCACCATATGAAAATCATTTCCAGATTCACTTCCAGTAATTTCACTGAGCTCAGTAAGATGTTCCCTCCCACCTCTCTCCCACAGATACAGACACTTCTCAAGAAATGCAAAAAAGTTCTTTAGCCAGAGTTGGATAAAGAAACCATGAAACCCCAGAAGACCATGTCTTTCCTCTGACAGAGCAGAACAACACAGAAATTAAGTCTCAAAGTCTACTAAAAAAAAGTGATTTTTTTTTTTTACAACATCATATGAGTTCACTAAGAGGTTTTTGATAAATTCCAGACTTGGACACTTAAATTTTCATCGTTTTTACTTCAGCCAATTCTCCTCCCTGTGCTTTACTTTTAGCTACAAAACAGGAGATAAAGCTTCCCTCACTTTTCCAAGTGCCCCATTTCACCTAATTTAATGGCAGACTGTTTGAAGCAGGAACCATGAGCTGGCACAACACCTAGTCCTAAGTCTGACATTACCCTATCATCTACAAATCCTTAGTAACACTCGATATCCTGCAAAACTACAGTACCCCTTATAAATAACAGCAACCAAAAATCAGCAGTCTTAATATTGGGTCTCCTTTAATTCTTGCCATATTACTCGCAGACATTTCTGTGGCTCATTAAATTTACACATAAAAGATAAAGAACAAGAGATGAAACCCTGAGAACAAAGCCTTCTCAGCTCTGTTATTCTTCCTGCAGTGTCATAACTAGAGCAGATCTCTATCCTGGCAATTGGATTTCAAATTCACAAGGCATATCATTGTCCCAAGGCAGCCTACTCAATTCATTGCCTTTTATGAAAGCATTTTAATAGACAATGATGCACACAAAGAATATGCCTAGATCCTCACAGCTATTTAACTTGCACAGGAGAGAGAGAAGCCCGGACAAAATAAAAACGGCACCAAAGAGTCGCCTTCTGCCCTTCCCATCTGTAAATGCCAGCTTCCTTCTCCAGACTTCAGGAGGAGGTGGGGCTGGGAAACACTTCTTTCAGAAGTTCCACCCTTCTTTACAGATGCACAGATTTCATTAATAGTTAACTGGCGACATACAACATTAACTTACTCTGGTATTCACAGCCTTCCATCCACGCTTGTCCCATGCTAAGCAACAGCTTAGGGCAACTGCTTACAAATATTTTCTGCACCATGACACACTACCCAAAGACTTGGTTTTTAATCTCTGTCTCACTGACTAGCTCATTTTAAAACAGTAAAATTCCAGTTAATTTTGCTGTAAGCAGAGAGAACAAAAAAAGGGTGACAGACAGTCCGTTGGGCTGATAACCAACACTCCCTCTTCAAGGTCCAAAATGCAGCAGCTAGATCAATACTTACATGTTCTTAGCTTTCACAGAAACATAGAATCAGCTGGGTTAGAGAAGACCTCCAAAATCATCGAGTCCAACCCTACCATGGTTACTAGACCATGGCACTAAGTGCCACATCCAGTCTCAGCTTGAAAACCTCCAGGGATGGGGAATCCACCGCCGCCCTGGGCAGCACATTCCAATGCCTGATCACTCCCCACTGTAAAAAAGCACTTCCTAAAATCCAACCTAACCCTCCCCTGGCAGAGCTTGAGTCTGTGCCCTCTTGTCCTGCTGCTAGTTGCCTGGGAGAAGAGACCAACCCCCACCTGACTACTTTTAGAGACTCTTGGTGAAATCACTGTTTTACCATCAGTGGACTACAGATTCTAGACTTGTCACACAAGTAAACTGGGAAGCTCTTCAAAAGAAAATCATTTCCCCTAAAGAGCTGACCTTACTCCTGTTCAAGTTCTTAAGTCTTGACAGGTGCTCTGGAACAACCACTAGAGAGACTCTTGAGTGTAAGGTCTCCTTAACTGTGAAGAACTCAAACAAGAAAGTGCCTATATTAACAAGGCCCTCTGGGCCATAATATTGTGTGTTTCAACATATAAATATTTGAAGCCATTTAAGGTACAGCAGTATCCAGAGTGATAAAGAAGAGCTTTGTGAAACTGACTGGCACTTCAACAATAAACTCTGTTTAAGAGCCTGCCCTGTCTCATTTTATCTGTCTAATTACTTACCTCTCTTGCAGGAATAGCATGCTATTAAGGTTTGCTGATTAAGATTTGAAGGCACTTTGAAGATTTATTGTACTATACGACCACTAATTATTATTGTTCATACCTGCATTTGGTTGGGAGAAAAATAGCTATGTGCCAAATAAGTTCTGTTCCACGTGTAAAAATAAAAATATTTGCTCTGCTGTGCTCTTTAAAAAGTAAACAGATACAAGACTGCACTTTCACTTGCAGTCCTGCTCTGTGATACTCACTCTGTAAGAACTATAGGGATGAAAAAAAAACCACAATAAAGCAAAAAAAACCCAAAACCCCCACAACAACTTTCCGCTGGAACAGGCGAATGAAACATTTGTTGCACTTATAACTTACCACCTCCTTTTCCTAGGTTTCACTGCTACTTCCTTTAAAGGCATCGAAAATGACAATGCTACACCCAAGTTATCACAAGCTCAAAGCGACCAGGTACAGGGGTTATTTACCACTCACCCACAGCCCATTTTTACTTTCAAAAGCCTGCGAAGATGTGAATAGACTACTGGATCAAATCCTCTCCACAGACTCTGTTATCCAGGTGAAAATACATGTTATGCACTCACTTATTCCTTAACATTCAGCCCATCCTTCTGACACAGACACTTTCCTGTTTCATGAATGCTCTTCCATCCACTCAAGTGTCCTCAAGCCTGTGGTTCTCACAGCCTTCGATTCCACTCAACAACAGTCTTGGAATGAAGAGGGATTTTGAAATTAAGCTCTTATAACAACACTCTGTAACACAGCCTAGTATATTCAAAAGTATTTACTTTTACTGCACCTTTAAGCTGAAAAAAAAGCCAACCACACTGACTAGAAAAAAAAAAATCATTAAAAAACCCTCATCCACAGGGGGTTCAATTTTTTACCATGCACAAGCAAAAGGAAAACCAGAAAAATCCCATTATGGAAGGGATACATGTTATGTGCTTTACCAGTCACCAGACAGGATTGTTAGGTTAAAAATGAGTAATAAAATAGCTTTACAAGTTAGATTATATGTATTTCTCTCTCTTGCCACCATTCTCTTCTTTCCTTAAGTTACTGCTTACATTGTAAAAATGTTTATGGAAACACAAGCTTGTTGGCAGAGAAAAAAAAGATACTGCAAGTGAAACATACATGCTCAATGTGAAAGCTGAACAGATAGGTTTGTTTGATAGCACTAGGAGTGGTAGCAAATTCTGTTGTAACTGCACTACCAAAAGATTCTATGACTAGATTTACTCTTTCCTCATCAGTATTTCTTGCACAAGAACCAAGTTATTTCAGTTGTTTTCCTATTTGTATCTCTCTCCTGGTTGGTTCTAACTCTTGCAGAAATATCTTTAGAACATATTTCTGGTCACCCAAAGACAGATTTGCACAGGTAGAGTTCAGTGAGTCGGGTCTGGATGCTGAGTTTGAACACAGAAAGCAGTCCTGCTCTGAAATCATTACTTTGGGTATTAAATGTCATCACTGCACTAACCTGAGCCCAAAGGAACAAGCTAGGAGTCACAACACCTCAGAACACACGTGTTCAATGACAGTTCTCTCACACAAGGTTCAGCCCCCAGGAAAAGGTCTGTGCATTCTGACCCAGTTTCGCTGTAGAGTTTCATAGAACACATTCTCTTCCCTGAAAAGGCTTCATGAACTGATCATGGTTACTGCCCCAGCTAGTTCCACATGCAAAGGCTTTCATATTCCCTTCCCCAAAACTCACACCTTAATAAGATGGCTAGACACAGATTACCTGCAACCAACCTTACAGTTTCCATGTCCTACATTTACTTCTGATCCTACCTACAAAACCAAACCGGTTCCCAAATGTTTCCCCAGTAAACAGGAGGGGTACAGAACAGCTCCTGGCGGTTCCCTATGAAGTCACTGCCTTTGTTGTTTTAAACATGCAATTTAAAGAGAATGACACAATCTAGAATATGAGAGAGATTATCCTGCGGTCTGCGGAGGTGTCGATTGCTAGGAGATAAAAACCCAATGAAACCTACGCTATTTCTCATCACCGGCCAACAGATTTATACTTCATTTCTGCTCCTCTAAAAACGTTAAGAAGGCAACAAGTTTCCCTGTGTTCACAAGTTCGGG
>NW_008658868.1:0-13253 GCF_000695815.1 Acanthisitta chloris
GGACACTGCCCCTCTGGACACAGCCCCTCTGGACACTGCCCCGCTCCGCCCGGCGGTACCTGCTCCCTCCCCTGCCTTCTCCTAAGGCACAGCGATCTAGCCCACCTGTGCCTTTCCTACCACAAAACTTCTGCTTGACTCCCTAACCTGTAGGTAATAAACCTGTAAGAAGCTGTTGTAGCCTCCCGTTGAAGGGAGGCTGACAAACACATCCCCTCGAAAGGTTCGCGGCACCAGAACTGCTCACAGTTCGATGGTGCGTGTACTTTGGTTTACTGCTCCAAAACCTTGAGTTATGTTGCCTCTCTTTAGGTCTGGTCTTGACATCAGCTTTAAATATCTCCTACCATAGATTGAACTCTTTTATTTTGTTGTTGTTGGGTTTTTGGTCTTTTGTTTTGGGGGTTTTGTTTGGTTTGGTTTTTCATTTGTTGTTTTGTTTGTTTTCGATTCTGTTTTGTTTCGGGTTTTTGGTGTGTGTGTTTTGTTTTTTTTTTTTGGGTTTTTTTTTTTTTTTTTTTTGATTGAATATCTATTAAATACGAACAGGAAGAAATGTGTCTGATGTGTCTGGTCTATTTAACTTACACAAAACTATTACCAAGCTGGGCTGGCTGGAGAGCAAGAATTCAATTTAAAGGGGGTGGGGAGGGGAAGCTTTGCAATTTGTTTTTGCACTGTGTTGGAACAAAATCCAGCCCTTTAGATACTTTTCTGAGATGAGACAGACTCACCTCCTGCCTTGGAAGAGCTTAGTGGTTAATGTACTCATCTGGGATGTGGGACACCAGAGTTCAAGTCCTTCCCTTCTCTGATTCAGAGTCCTAATCCCTGAACTGTTGGTTTCTGCCAGTTCCATCCCATCCCAAACCTTAAAACCTTTCCGATAACATTTGTGATGAATTGGTATTTTCCAATGGGTGAAAACCAAATGTTTAGTTAAGGAAAAGCTCCCATCTAATTGTTATGCTGAGCAGACAGGGCTTTTTGGTTCAACAAGAAGAAGTCCAGGCAGCCATCATACAACAACGGGAGGGAATTGCAAATTGTGAAAACAAGGGGTGAGCTAGGAAAAAGGAAGGAGTGTCCTTCTCTGGTGGCACACAGGGCTAGTGTGGTTAGGACATACTTTCTTTAGCATTAGGTTTGCAGATTATTTGTCCTTCCCCATAGGCACATGGGGCTAGTGTGGTTCAGGTATGCTTTCCTTCAATATAGTTTTGTTTGACCCTTTCTGTTTCTTTAGTTTATGGGACACAGAAGAAAGTTGTACTTAGGATCATATCCAGTCTCATTTGGCTTTCCAGCTTAGAAGACAGGCTGCCTTTCCACACCTAAGCTGATGGAAAGAACTTGTTTGTGTGAAGCTTGAAGTCATGCCTGGGATTCTGGACAGCAAGGTACTGTAACATGCTCTACCATGAACATAGCCTTTATTTGCTAACATTTCTGAAATATGTATCTTTCTGTTATGCATTTTGTTTTTATTAATCTGATTATTTTTGGTAATCTCCAGTCTGACTTCCAGGAACTTTACTGCTTCTTGCCGTTTGTTTTAAAAAGAGGAGATGACTGGAACTGTTACATACATCCTCTGCTTTGACTCAGATGCTCTTTGCTCCTTCCTTTGCTTGTATGAAAGTAAAATGAGTTTGTATTCACTTCTTTCGTACCACACTAATTATCCATTTTCATATCCCTAATTCCCAGGGAACAAACTGCATCTTTAAACACTTCCCAAAAGTCATGGGATCTGGTCCAGCTCTAACTGAAGCCAAACTGGTTTTATTTGTTCAATTCACTTGGATGGTGGTGAGCATCTTATAATGGCCATCCTTTCTCCAGATTTTGAATTCATCTCACAGTGTGGTTTCTTTTCCAGACATGGTGTCCCATAGGTTGTGAACCCTAAGCAGCAATGAGCAAAGTCAAATGATCACCTGACTTGCTTTAATCAGGTCATGCATAGTGAATTGTAGCCAGTAGAGTTGCCCATGACACAATGTATAATCAGCCTGGACAGTAGGAGATGTGAGCAAGCACATTTTTTAGGAGTTTCAATTAACCCTTGCATGTTAGGGTTCTAAATTTACCAGCTTATCGAATGTGAAATTCAATTAACCCAATGAAATAAATAAGGATAAACTATAAGAGTAATTTGCTATTATTTGTTTATCCCAAGATGATGAAACTGTTTCTTATAATAACTTGCCTTACACCAAGATCAATTTAATTGCTCCTTCACCTCCAGATTTCATCTCTCTTAACACCAGAAATACTACTCCATGTGTTTGATCTGACCTATAAAGGGATGCTCTCTAAAAGCTGATTTATGTTTCTTAGGAATATTGACTACGTTATTTGTGCCACATGCTTGAAGCAATGTCAGGAGCTG
The DNA here is from genome assembly GCF_000695815.1 of Acanthisitta chloris. Taxonomy (NCBI): domain Eukaryota; kingdom Metazoa; phylum Chordata; class Aves; order Passeriformes; family Acanthisittidae; genus Acanthisitta; species Acanthisitta chloris. Next base: position 2,396 of record NW_008658868.1, read on the forward strand.
TGGGAGATGGAAATATAAAGGTGTCTAAAAGAGTTTTGACTCTGGGTAGGACTGGGCATTGACAGTCAGAGTTCCTGGGTTCTGCTGCTCTTTTTGAAATCACTCCATCTTCCAAGCCCTTGAGATACCTTGAGGTTCTAGAGCTGGCAAGTGAGGGAACGACACAAGGGAGTTTTCTGAGAGTAGCCCATATGACTCAGGGATGGCCTCTGTAGTCATAACACATGTGAAAACAAAGGCAGCTATACTTAGTGCAGGCTGAGGACAGCCCCAGGAAGGACCTGTAGGTTGCTATGCTGGCAGGACTGAGATCCAAGGTTGTAATACGCAGCCTTGACAAGAGGAGGCTGTAGTCATCACTTCAACCTGTGGATCAGAGTAACAGCAATGGGTTGGCTTCTATTTTGTATGAAATATTTCAGTTTCTCAATTGCTTTGCAGAATGCCAGTTTAGAAACAAAATCTTGAAGTGATTTTCCCATCCTTGTCCAGTTGAAGTGTTACACTTGCTGTCCAGCTAGCTGTATCCTCTTGAAGAATCCTCTGCAGCAGGACAAGTATGCCTAAAGTAACCAAAAGGGCCTGCTTGATGTTGCTTTGGGCAAAGGGCCAGTGGCTGAGCATGGAAACATGATAACCTTCTCACTTTGGTGAGAAGTCAGTCAGGGGACTGATATATCAGTTTCCAAAGTATGTGTACATGCAGACACAAAAGGCTCCTGGGCTTCCCACAGAGTTAAGTTGCTCAGGGCATGTGTCTATTCCAGTCCTTTTCAGAGAGCCTCTCAGACCCTAGCCATTGCAGAAATTCTACACATAGAATCATAGAATCATTAACCTTGGAAAAGACCTCCAACAGCATCGAGTCCAACCTGTGACTAATCTCTACCTTGTCAATTAGAACATAGCACCAAGTGCCATATCCAGTCATTTCTTGAACAATTCCAAGGATAAGAATTGTTACTTCCAACACTACTCCACCACCTCCCTGGGCAGACTGTTTCAGGGCTTGACAACCCTTTCAGAGAAAAAATTTTTCCTGAAGTCCAACCTGAACCTCTCCTGGCACATATGCCTGGACCTGACAGAGCTCTTCTTCACTTTATCATTTTCCACCTTTGAAAGCACAGCACTGAAACTCTTACAAGAATTTTGAGCCAGGAGCAGTGGACCAGAAAAAAACCACTGTTAAATTTGAGGGATCCCATTTGTATGGAGAGAAAGAACTTGCAGGAATCGGGGGGGATGTCAGACCTGATTAAATCTGAATGGGTTTTTGTTCACAATCCATGAAGTCACAGGCATGAATAGGGAAGAATTGTGCAACAGGTGGTGATGGTTGCTTATCACTCATTACCACTGGGATGTCTTTGTCCTCTTTTCACCAAATATCACTATTTTTGCAATATCAGGCCAAAAAGTAATCAGTGATAACAACAGCTTGTCCTGTCACAAGGTCAGGGTTTGTTAGACTCATCACTTCTGTCACTGCAGTCACTGTCAGGCTGCGTCAGACTCCCTCAATCACCTCTTTGAGAGCACACTCATAAACTCCTTTCATGAAACCAACCAGCATAAAGGGTTGGGTCTGTGTGTGGGAGGGAGGGAAACAAACTTTATTTCAGTGAATACAGCTATCAGTAATATCAACACCCCATGCTGTGAAGGCCACCTGCACACTGTGCAATCTGTCTTCCCAACAGCTTCAGAGCAGGTGTTTTTTAATCAAGGTCTCCAGGTGCTTGTTTGTGAAATACTTTGTTTTGAGGGACACATGCGCAGTCTGAGGAGGACTGTGATATCTGTGCAGACCTCTGGAATCCTGGACTCATTAGTAAGTAGTGATGATGTGCTTGTCAACACCTATAGGAAAGCCAATTTGTACTAAATTATTTAAACCTTACTCAAACAATGATGATCTTATTTGAGCTGCAGGTGCTCAGCTTCAGGCCCAGGCTTGTGTAAGCTGTTTACTTGTTATGCCTCAAAATGCATTTGCTGACAAAAAAAAGAAAAAAAGGTGCATGTAAGAATGCACAAAACAACATCGTTGTTGAATTTTAGAGCTTTTTCCCATAAACGCACAAAAGCTGAACCTAGACAGTCTTGTTAAGTTTTGCCAAGCTCTAGGGCCTCCAAGGTCACATGTATATTCTACAAAGCTTTTGCACAATAGGGAACATCTCCAGGCTGCAAGTGAGCCAAAGGGCTCTGCTGCACTCAATGCTGTAGATTCCTGTGGTACAAAAATAGCTTCTGCTGAACAATCCAGTTTAAGGACAAGCTGTAACAGGGAAACAAACCAAGCAAATTAGGGAGAGGGCAAAAGGGATAACAATAAACCCAAATCGATTTCAGTTAGCTTTGTATCAGTCCAGCCCACTGTCTATGAATCAAGGCAGATGAAGCTTCAGGTGGCATTTAAAGGTGTGTATGGAAATGGCTTAATGGTATAAGAGATGCAAAGGGAGGAAGCACAAGGGAATGGGATGTAGATGTGGATGAACAGGCAGGGAAAGTGGGAAGTGCTAGTAGCATGAAGATGGGAATATGACAAGAACTGAACAGCCAAGTAATATGAGTTCAGTTGTGAAAGGATCTAAAAGAAGGGATAAAAGGATTATTTTTTTTGGCATGTTTGGTTTAGGTTGCGTTTGTTTGACTTTCATTTTAGAAAAGAAGAGGGAGGAAGCAGAAGCCACAAATGGTATAAATTGTAGGACTTAAGTAACTAGCAAAGAGGATGATTTGGGCAATTCTTTGAACAAACCAGGTGGCAAACAGTTTGCAACGGTTGAAGGTTAAGATGCAGGGATGAACCATCCAGGTGAAGCTTTTGTATTCAGGATACCTTCTGAAGATACTGGAAGAGGAAAATAGTTGAGTATAAAAGAAGTGTTGGAAGCATCAAAATGCTTCAACCCACCTCCCCAAAAATCAAAGTCCAAAATTGTGGACTCAAAGACTCTGTGTTTGAAAAGACTCTTATCAACAGGGAGAAATGGTAAAAAAGGTGTGTGGATTTGGAGCTCAGCTGAGATCTTAACCATGTTAAGCTTAAGTTCAAGCCTATACAAGTGAGAGATGGAATGAAGGATGGAATTGGATGGAGGCAGTTTCATGTACCACCATTTTAAAGGTAGTTTGTAAGTCAATAAAGGTTCTGTGTTTAGGGAGGCCTCATACAGTGGGTCTCTGTCCATAGTTAAGCTCTTAGCTGTTATGGTAATGAAAACACATAATAATCACAAAGGAAGAGTCAACAACAGCACAGTGTAAAGCCCAAAGAAAGGGAAGGGGGGGAAAGAGGAAAGATCATCTGGGTGAGGTTCTAAATGGCCAAGTAAAGAAACATAATGAAACACAGTGCCCAGTGCAATGTGAAATTTAAACAGGGTGCTGCTGAACAGAAGAAATGAGCAGTTTATGAGGATACGGAGAGAGGAGGAGATTTGAGACTTTGCCAAGTGAAAGAGGTTGGAAATTTATCTGAGAGCTGCATTAGCTAAAAGGAGAGGCTAGAAGTCAAACTAGAGGCGTCTGTGAATAGTATCACTGAGGAGGATTCTAGGGTGCATTTCTTTTCCTTTGGTGTTGCAAAGAGCACAGAGCCTCATTTGAGAGGGGAAAGAAAATGGGAATGTTGTCGAGTATGGGTTGCTTAAAGACAGGAAGAGCTACAGCACGTTTAAAACAATGTGCCTTTCTCTGTGTTATTTCATCCCATTAGTGTAGGACAGAAATATTTTGCAAAGTGCAAAGTTCACAGGTATGTCCTTTTGCCTGTGTGCTGGAATTCTTAAAATGAACTTCAATCAACTTCAGCTGGATTAGAGCACAGCATATTTCAGTCTTCCTGTTCCTGAACTTTCACCTTAATATGAAAAGTATGTCTTTTCTCCGTTTTTTTTTTTTAAATTATTATTATTTTATTAATCCCTCAAGTCTATCACTGCCTTTCTGTGGATGTCTCACTTGTGTATTAAGTTTATCTCCTTCTGTTGGTTTATACCCTGGCTCCCAAGCTTTCCTATCCTGGCTTCTTTATTTTTTTTGTGTACATTTGTTTATACCCCTGTGCTATCATAGCCATTTTGGAAACACCTGAAGTTTTACATTATCTCCTTAAGTAATTCATGCAGAAGGTACTGAGTCTTTCAAGTTGCTCCAAAGAACCAAACCAAGCCAGCCAGTTCACTGACCTGAAACCAGTTTCTCAAATCCCAGTTAAAGCTGATTGCTTAATCTAGCCTCTGTACTGGAAAGTTCCCTAATGATATTGGCCAGAGGACATACCTGAAGTTTTTCTGCATTTCTGTCATTATTTCCAGGGTCTTGCTGGAAGCACTTTATAAATGATGTAACCTTCAAGTCCAAATCTGTAAGTCCCCCTCTATGTCCAAAACTTCAACTCCCAAAGTTCCATGAAAACACTGCTGTCTTAATCTAGCCTCTGTACTGGAAAGTTCCCTAATGATATTGGCCAGAGGACATACCTGAAGTTTTTCTGCATTTCTGTCATTATTTCCAGGGTCTTGCTGGAAGCACTTTATAAATGATGTAACCTTCAAGTCCAAATCTGTAAGTCCCCCTCTATGTCCAAAACTTCAACTCCCAAAGTTCCATGAAAACACTGCTGTGTGAATGAATAGTCAATGCCCAAAGTTCCATGAAAACACTGCTGTGTGAATGAATAGTGGATTTTTTTCCCCAGTCTTTTGCAGAAGTTTCATTTCAAGTTTCATTATCTTGTGATAAGGGCTGTGAATGCAGTGAATACAGACAAAATGTCATTTTGATTTATTTCTATAATCTTGTTTATTTTGCTTTATTGGCCATGCTACTACATTTTTAATTCCTTTTATACCATCACAGAACAGATAAACTCCATCTTTCAGTGATGTGGGAAAGACGACGACTGACTGTTTACTGAAACAAGCAGCAACAGTGGAGTTGGTCTCCTTGGAATAAAGAATTAAATGACATATTTTATGTGGAAGATTAACAAAACCAATCTGAATGTCAGTCCTCACTTTACTTCAAAAGTTCTCTGTCTCTCCCTAAGTGTACTGCAGCACAGACAGTGTTATTGTAGCTCTGTGATTTGAAACAGTTTTCCCCGAGACTTTTGATTTTAACAGTTGAAATCTGGTTTTATTTATCATATAAACCAGCTCATTTTTGTAATGGAGGCTATTTTAAAAGATGAAGCTGTGTCTACTTGAATCTTGAAAGATAAATAATTTCAGTATAATTTATAGTATAGTCAACAGGTTGATTATTTAATCAAAACAGCTATTTAGTAATTATAGGAAATATAGCAAGGGTCACAGTAAGGTACAGTAAATGTTTAGTTTTAAAGAAAGAAGTCTATTGAGATGGTTTCTTTGCTAATCAGAAGTATGGCAAATTTTCAGGCTCAGGAAGTTCATTTAGGTTGTAACAAGGCAACAGTAGTATATGGATATATTGTTCAGTTTGATGTTTTTTCCACAAGCCATAGCAGAATCTTCAGTCACAGTACAGCAGAGTAAGAGGATGAGAGAAAATGACTGTAGAAGTGCCTTCAACCAGAAATCCTTTTATGATTAGAATTTATGAATTTAGGATTTAAGAATATGTTTTTTTCTAAGGTTTCTATGTGAGTCCCCTTTTGCAAAGTAATGTAAAGTGTTTGGAGATGTATCGTTTGAGTTGCTGACATAATTAATGATTTCATTAAGAGCATGAAAGGAGGCTCTTGTATTTCTCTGGCATTAGCAAGCCAAGTTCATGTCCGAACTCTAATAACCAAAGTCACTTTTGCCGATCTAGACTGTTGGTCCTCTTGTTGCAAAATAAAATTTTGAAAGCCAAATATTATACTGGGCTGTGATACTTCCCAACATGTCAGGAGTGTGACATGTTTTAAATATGAGCAGCTACTATGGATTCCAGGCTGGCAGCTATTATGGATTACAGGCTGGCAGAAAATGTGGCAACATTTGGCGTAACAATGCAAACGGGAAGATCATAAAAAGAATAAAGTGCTTCCAAGGAGTTCAAAGGAAACTGATGTAAAAATGAACACCTATCATTCTCAGTTTTCACATAAGGTCCTTGCTTAGGTAGTCTGCTCTCCAGAAGTAATGTTGATCCTTGTAAATGTATTTCAATCCTAAGAAAACTGCAGTAGGATTTGTTAGGAATGATTTATGAGTTTGGGACAGTACTTTTTCAGTTAAGCCTTGACTGACTTTTCATCTCATGAAACTTGGGCTAACATCCTGAATAAGTTGACATGAGTTTGGTTTCTTCATCTTGTTACCTAATGAATAATAAAGATACAGCTGCTACAAAATCCATACTTTGAAGTAATGCAGAGAAGTGGAACAGAAAGTGTGCTGAAAGCCAGATTTGTGCACTAGACCTACAAGAAAACATAGGAAGTACAAATAGCCAAACTGACTTCACGGAGACTACCCAAGTGCTTAAGTTAAGGAAAGGCTGCTGAGCTTTTCTGGTTCAGAACCAAGCACAACAGGGCCTAAAATATTAAGAGGGCTGGAACCTATGTCAGGATTGAAAGGCATTGCAGGACTACATGGAAAACTTCTAGTGCTTGCCTGGCCTCAGGCTGTATTAGCTTCTTCAATGAACATTGAAGTCACACAATGCCCTGCATCAGTCTGCACCACATGTTTCTTGATTTTATAAAAATCCCAACTCCTGGATGATGTTACAGCTACGAAATCAATGATGCAAACCACCCTTGAGCATATGCCTGGCATCAAACCTGCAAGTTCCTTCTAAAATGAGCATTTACAGGTTAAAACAGGTACACATACCAAAAGCAAAGGAACTGTGAAGCTATGTAGAGATTAAGTGGGAAAGGGATCCTGTATCATATATCTTTTGTTGATTCATGTTTACATGTATGATCACTTCATCTCTTCATCATTTTGAGGCTATTCCATTGCAATGAAAATGAAAGTGTTGCAGTTCTCTGTGCATGTGTATAATTTCATAGGACCTACACTTTTACAGACCTTGATATGTAAAGGCTAAGAATAACATTAGATCAGAATCAAGGTGCAGCTAGCCCACTGGATTGCTGGTGGCAGGGGCCAGCAGCAGACACAGAGGGTAATAGAATGCAAATCTTCTCCAGTTAAATTCTCCCGACCCTTAGTAACTACTGATTTAGAGAGTGATGAACAGAAGCATTGAACCATCATTATGAATAGCCACCAATAAACTTAGTCTTCCTGAGTTTTGCTAAAACCTTTTCTGAGCTTAGTTCTAGTGTTGGCCTCCACAGCCTCCTGTGGTGGACTTCCACAGTTTAATTATTGTGTTGTGTGAAAAAATACTTTGTTTGGTTTATGTTCTGAGAAACAGGGAATAGTAATTTTCCACTCATCTTCTCTTTGCCATTCACAATTTTGTAGAACCTATTATATTTCTCCTCCATTATCTCTTTTTTCCCAGCAGGGAAGTTCTCATAGACCATTTCATTTCTCTTCCTGTGCAACAACTTTAATCTAAGTTGTTTTTCTCAGAATAGTTATGCTCTTTTCCACCTCGTTACTAACAAAGGACAATGGGAATGAGGAAATTATGCAAAAGAGTACAAACACACCATGTAAGAATATGCTTTTCCTCATGCTTCTACAGGATTTCATTTCCATGCCCATGTCCAGATACTTCTGCAGGTTTTGTATGCAGCTTTAGTGCCTCTTGTCCTGAATGGTTTCTGCATATTCTGTCCTATGGGAGCATTTATGAAGAAAATGTCAAATTGCTTTTCCCCTCTAAGCAATCCAAAAAGGAGACAAATATGGATTTTTTATCTATTTGCCTGTTAGATTCAAATAAGAGAAGGAAAAAGTAAATGTGTAAAGTAAGTCTGCAAATTCTTAATGTGATTTTCAAAGCTCTAGAAGAACCATCACTAGGCATTACCTTTAGAAAAGAACTTAGATTCCAAAATCTATGCTTAGTTACTTTTCCTTGGAAATCCTGTTCCTAAAAGTCTGTCTCAGCTTTTGGTTGGCTGTGTGGCTGCATGTAGACATGTGTGCTAGTATGTGTGTATGAGTTCATTCACTTTGTGCTCGGGTTAATAAGATATGAGGTCATTCTTTCTTGAGAAAGGGTTTTGTGGTCTGGCTAGAGGAAAAAAAAAAGCTATGTTCAGCATTTTAAGCTGTCTCTTGCTGGGGAAAAACTCAACTTTTTTTGAGAAGCCCACTCATCACAGAGAGATCTGGGCACAGAATGGAATGTTAAACTTCAGGTTGCTCAGTCCTAATCCTCTGAATTTATGGCATCAATACATTGAAAAAAATATTATTCATATATGTTTCTGTCTAGATAGGTTGTGCTTTATAGGTAATAGAAAAAATATGTTTATTATGTGCTTTACATGTTTATAGTTTACATATGCATATGTGTACATATGCCTATACTTGAAATATATATTATAAACATTGGTGTATATACAGACCTATCTATTTGCAAACAACAGTAAGTCTGGGGAGTAACAGTAAACTCTTCTGTCTGGGGAGATCCTCATTGAGGTAAACAACTGAGGTATAGTGTTTATGTTCACTCCACTTCAGAGAACCTGACAGAAATTCCCAAATTGCTCAAGAGAGCTGTGATTTGGTGCTGAGTGCCTTACAGTCCTGGACCACATTCGTTCTCTCTCCTGTCTCTTTTTAGTTTGTTTTTTTTTTTTAATCTCCCTAATTTATGTTATTCTTTTATTCCTAATTTCTGTCCCATTAGGGTGGATATCAGTTACACCATTTACTTGAGTTGTCCCTTGAAATCTGTGACTATAATTGTAGCTATAATGCTATTATTTGATAGCATTATCCATGTCAGTAGGAGACCCAGGAACTTTACAGGTGTGCACATGCAAAAGATACAGCTTTGATTCTGATATTTAGCTATGTGAGTGCAAGATCTTTCTTGGAACATGTGGGAGGTGTGTGAGTTGAGAATGCAGATATAGATAAATGTGATTTGTTCAGACTGAAATTGAGCTCAGGAAGAAATTCTTTCCTGGTGGAAAGCAGGCACAGGGTGTTTCATCCCAAGTATATTGGCTTGGGAAAGTTTTAAGCAACTGAAAATCCAAGATTATAAATGTGTACAGAAGGAGAGGACTCAGGACTGATCTGGTTAGTGAGAAAGGGTTGGCAAGGGGTTATGAAACCTCATGTCTGGGACTGCATCTTGTGGTAGGGAAACATTTACCACAGCAACCAATGTGTACTGGAGGGAGCTGAAAGTCCTTTCTCTCAGTCAATCCACTTTAAATGAACTTTAGCTTTTATGATCCAAAATGCTAAACTGCACGTCTGCCCCTAGAAAGCATCCATTGTGAGGTTCTCCTGGTTTCTCCCAGTGCACCACACACCTAGCAGTATATAGTGCTGGTGAGTGAGGAGATTAACAGGTGTGACTATAATGTCTGATTAAAGAATAAAATTGTAAAACCAAACTGACATTTTATGGGAAAGCAGATTGACAGAAAAACCCACTGTTTATACCAGCACCATCAGGTCCTGACTTTGTGCCTCTTTCCATTTACTCTGACCTCAGAGCTGAGCAGAATTGCAGTATTCCAATTTCCAGTTGACACATCCAAAGAGGAACACCTCATCCAACCACACGCTGAGTCAGTGCTAGTGTTTAATGGGAAAATAGCAGTTGTTGCCCTTTAGGTATTAAAACAATAGCTAAAGTATTAATCATTCTGCATTTAATGCAGAGATGAACAAGCCTTTTCCTTTAAGTTAAATATATTTATTTGAACATTATTTCCATGTCAAAACTGATTCAGTTCTCCTGCTATGCTCTGACTGCTAAATGGAAAGTATTAACTTAAAAAATCTTAAATATTGTTGTTTCATTAGGTTGTGAAAACTGTGATTAATGCGTATTTTAACAAATTGTTTCATTTTTTAAAAAAAATGAATTGTTGAAATTTATGTATTTATTCTATATTCCATTCTTGAAGAATAATTTATCTTGTAGGAACAGCTACACCTTACAATGATTTTTCCTCTTTCTGGAACACCTTCCTTCTAGGAACTTTCAAAATACTGTGCAGACTGAAAATACAACTTGGAGATCATGAGTTTGCTTTAAAGCCCAAGGAATGACTTTCATGAGCTTTGATAGATCTAGATACCCTCTAGACACTATTATTTCACTGATCATTAAAAATGGGATGGTATCAAAAGCACTGCAATACTGCATGTCAGTACTGAATAATAATTTACAGAAGAAGAACCTAACACCATCAAAAGCTGCAACACAATTAAAATGAAATACCTCAAGAGAAGTTTACATGAGACATGAACATTATCTTCTCCTCACCTACTTACAAGCAGTGTGGAATTTTAGATATCAAAAGGGCTTTCCTCTACCTCTTCAGATTTTTGTGCAGCCTTCATTGGGCATATACTGATCAAAAAAGTAGTTCAGGAAGATTACGTTAACAGAGCCCCTTGGGAAAAAGTTTTAGAATATTTCCTTGAAATAGTTAATATACAGGCATTGGTAGGAAATGAGTAAACAGTAATCCCAGAGGTAATACTAATAGTCTCAGCCAGAAAGGGAATTAGTAATTTCCAGAACCTTGTTTGCAGAATTCTGCCCTTTTCTTAGCTAGACCATGGAAGTCCAGAAGGCCTCCCAGGAAAGCCTTTGAATCTGTGTTGATACAGCATGCTGAGTTTGAGATTTTTTATAAAAATGGGTCTAGAGATGACATGGAAACCATAGGAATTGTGTTTTCCTCTCCTCTGCCAAAGCAGGCCACTGTTACTTCTGCCTTGTTGGAATGATTTGTGTTCAACCC
>NW_008658868.1:13299-21228 GCF_000695815.1 Acanthisitta chloris
CTATCATCATATCAGAGACCTCAGCGAAGCCAGATGTAGCACTCAATTACTATAACTTCTGTTATAACAACTCCATAACTGACTCTGCAGTTGGAAACATACAGTTGAAGTCCTGGAGCTCCTGAATTTTGAAGACAGTAGCAGACAAGCAGTGTGTGCCAGAGTGCTGGGCCTGGGAGCAATCTAAGCACAACCACAGGGCTTGTTCAGATGTTGGGAAGACAAAGGAGAGAAAACTGCATGTAGGCTGAAGGTGGATGTGAGTCCCCAGGGCTGTGTTAGGATGCTCAGCTACATGGCTGATTGTGCTAAAAGCAGCAGTTCTCTCTAGTCCAGAGCAGACCAGATTTCAACCCTGCTTCCTGTTTTCTTAAACGTAGGCATTGTGCCTCATCCCTGATGTCTTGTGGGTTTGCCATTGCCTCAGTTTTCCATCAGCAATGGGACTGCTTCACAGTTCACTGCTTTCTAGTAAACCTGTGCTGCTCTCTTTCCTCCCAGGGCACTGAAACTGTCTCCCCAGGGAAGTGGTCACCACACCAAGCCTGAGAGAGTTCAAGAAGCATTTGGATAATGGTCTCAGGCACATGGTGGGATTCTCAGGGCTGTCCTGTGCAGGGCCAAGAGTTGGACTTGATGATCCTTGTGGGTCCATTCCAACTCTGAAGATTCTGTGATTCCGTGATTCCCATCACTCTCTGTTGCTGCTTTGAGTGACTACCTGTAAGTACAAAAATGTAAACCAATGAAGGGAAGTATGATCATATTTCTCCCTTCCCTTCCCTTCCCTTCCCTTTTCTTTATAAAAACTGATTTTATTAACATTTGGTGTATCAGGTCCAAATTAATTTGATGTATCAGTTTCAAGTTGCCACATCGTTAGGAGCACTAGGAGCTAACTTGTTTTCCAGATTGACAGTGTCCTTGTGGTAAAATGGAAACATTTTCCTGTTATTAAGGTCTGCAATACATAGGTCTAAAGAAGACAACTGTAAATTTCTTGTTTCTCTACCTTTGGAAGTCTTCAGATGGAAACTAAAACAGCAGCCTTATATCATTAGTTATATGTTTGCAATTTCACATTAGTTACAGGTATTGAATTAATAAATGCAACAAAAGATGGCTCTACTCTAACAGTCATTTATTGTTCTGCATTGATATAATTTGACCTCCAGGCATAATAACACAAGCAATTTCCAACTGAGTGTCATCAAACAGAAAGAGGCTATTCAGCTCATTAAAAAAACATCAATCCTTGTGTGAACTGGACATTTGAGGGAGATATGCAGTAAGTTCTATTTCTTAATTTTACTTTTAAGTGCTATCTTCACTACATATTTGCCCATAAGCCTCCCTCTTCCTTTTCATTTCATTCTCTTTTCTTTGTCAACTGCTTCCACGCTCCAGATCTCTCATCCCAATGACTTGTTCTTCCTTCTTTGTTGTCTGCCACCATACCATGACCCCACACTGCCTGTCATAATCCATTACCTATTATGCTGAGTCCCCTTGGTGGCCTGGCAGAGGCATTTCCTCTGCACCAGCTCAAGGCATAGCCCTTCATGGAGCTGTTCAGGGTGCAGCATGAAGGCAGACACATCAAATCTCTGGGGGTGTTTACTAGTTGCCAAAATAACTCTGCCTTCTGGAAAATAGAATTTAAAAATGGTGATTTTCAACACCTCTGCTACTTGTCCAAATCTGAATTTATTAACATTACCAGTGAAAGGCATGACACTGGCCCTCAGGCAATCCTCACTTCTGCCAGATTTCAAAGACAAACAATAGAGGTGTTAACGTTATTCAAAAATTGATTGAAATAATCTTAGGATGGAAAGCATTAGGCAACTTACATACAGGGGCTGGTGCCAGCTCCCACTGCAATAACAGTCTCGTCTGTCTCACCATGCCCAGGACCAGATTCAGGGCAAAGTGTCAGTTGCAGCCTGATTTTTATTTCGTTTTCAGCTCTTCTCATGTGCTCACTTTGCTTAACTGGATGGTCTAATCTCATGGAGGAAAGTGGGGAGACAAGGATATGAGGGACAGTTTCAAGTCAGCACCTCAAAAGAACACTGTAGGACATGGGGAATAGGATAACCCTTGGAGAGAAAACTGCTTTGAAGCCTGTGTAGAGTGCTTGGTGCTTCTTTTTCTGAGTGTTTTCTGCTCTCTGGCCTCATTAGGACACAGTGACTCTCATGTCTCATTGGAATGTCATTGATTTGTCTCACTTCTGTTGTGTGACTGGATACTCTTATTTATTTCAAAACCTGTCTGGTGTCTAGCAGTACTTTCCATCAGGTATATGACCTGTCTGGGAGAAACTGGGTTAAGAAAAGAGATTAGGGAAAACAATCCCCCTATACTTGAGCATCTCTACAATGAACAAAACCCACCTCACAGTACATATAGTGAATGACTAGGTGCTCTTCACAGTTTTGTTTGGGGATGAGTTTCACTGGAGACTTGAATTTGGCCAACTGTCTTTCAGTTTCTATTTATTAATCTCATCTAATTTAATGACAGGAAATGAGTAACGAAATTCAGCAGTGACAGGCTGCTTATTTAGGCCAAATGATTCACATCTGAACAGAAAGGGGCCCAAACCACTACTTCACCATTAGATTTGCTCTGCTGATGGCTAATTCAAGCAGATAAAATAAATAAAAAAAGAAACTTTTATGACAATTTTGAAGTATTAATGGGAGGCAGTACCAGAAAGTGTTAGCTTTTTAGAGTCTACCACAGTGGGTTCTGCTAGCCATGCCCACTGCCACCAGTGGCAATGGGATGGTGTTTATAAGCTGGCCACAGTTTGCAGCAAGATGGGCAGAGCTGAGTTAGCAATATTTACTACTTCTCATAAATTCCAAGAAAAACATGCACACCTGCTGGGATAATGTCTAAAATGATGATTTGAAGTTTGTTTCCATACTCCTTCATCTGTTGTATGTCATTTCCGAGCTACAATGAGGGGGAAGGAGGAACAGAAGAAGCCAGATGAAGTGAGATATTTTTTTAATTTAACTGTGAAGGCATTGCCTGGAGGTATTTTCAACTACAACCCGAGGTTTTGGAATAGAAGTTTAATTGATGTGATGTCATAAAATAAATAAAATAAATTTATGAATTGATGGTCTCTCAGTCTGGCTCTCAGTGGGTGGCAGGTATCTACACTAAAAAGACCATCAAGACTGGCACCTCTCTTGGCAGTGTCAGCTAGGAGCCTAAGCATTAATTTGGCATGGGGATTACACTGTCCTTCAAGGTGGTCTCTCCAGGTGATGGCTGCAGCACCATGTTGTATTCATGAGGGGAGGTCTGGGGGTGGTACAGGAGGCAAAAAGGACTATCAGTGCCTAAGCAAAGCCTATGCATGCATCACTGAAAGCTGTCTGCTCCAGTGGTGTCAATCTGACATCTGTCACCACCACTAAGTGAGCTATTAAAATTTCAAGGAAGATATTTGTTTGTTTGCTTTTAATGTTTGGGTATTTTTTAAGTGCTAAAAGGCCCCTTGTTAAGAAAGTGATGGTGAGATCAGAAGGGTTTGCTCAGCCATATTAAACACAGTCCCCATGCTGGAGGACTGTGCTGTCTGCTGTTCCTGTGGGGTGAGTTAGTGCAGGAGGGATGAAGGCCATCAGGTAGCAAAGCCAAATATTGAAAGGAGCTTGGGACCACAGAGGAGGAGTGATGCCAAGGAGCTGGTCTTAGAAGGGGAACTGTCTAAGAAGAGAGCTGGCAAGCTAGTTACTGAAGTTACAGTTAAGCCTTGAAGGGGACAGGACTTCATCTAGAAGGACTATTGCCAGAACTTAACCTGTAAGACATGCAAAAGTCTACTGCCACACTGGTACAGGTAACAGGGCTTAGCCCAATTTTTGTGAGATGAAATTGTCCCTGTGTGGGTGGGGACAGATGTTGTGAAAGCTGGACTGCTGTAGCCAAACCCAAATAAGCATTTGCCTTTATGGTCTTACTATACATTACAGACATTAGGGTCTGCAATTCCAGCTGTTGTGACTGCAATAACAGGCTACCAGTGCTCTGCATCCCTATGCAGTGTCTGCCAATATCCTCAGTCCAGATGTACAGGGTGAGGACTGAAGCTGCTTCTTTTTTTTTTTAAAGTTATTATTGTTTTTAAAATTCTATTTGGCAGAGAATGAAATCTGCATCTTCAATGGGAGTGGAATTTTCCATCACTACTCTGCAGTCTTCTGGGGTTTAGGTGAAATACTGTCATAACAGATGGTGAGTAAGAGGAGGGAAACCATTTTGGTGTCTTAATGAGGGTATGTTTGAAAATATCTATCTGCACATGCCATCTTTTCTATGCTGAAAAAATAAAAATAAGCCTTTCAAGCAACACGTAGCACAGGAATTTCACGTAGCTCTATTCCATTAAGGTTCTTTGCCCAGGCAAGCATGATTGTAGGGGAAAATTTTGTCTGCCCATGTTCATTCATAGATTCCTGTGACTATATACATTATTATTGCTAAATATAAACCATGTCCTAACAGCAATTTTGATCTAAAGAGGTGATGGAGACAAAGGAGTTGTATGGTCTGGGACATTACTCACTGCCTCCCCCAAAAAGCCTCAGAATTAATACTTGACTGAAGTAAAAATTGTCATAATTATGCCAGGTCTATTATTTTACACCTCCTCAATACAATGTAGAATTATAGGATTCCAGTGAATGCTGCCATGACCATTTCATCACAGAAGTACATTCCAGTTGCTAGCTTCCTTTATTTTTGGTATGATCATTGCTTACCACACTTTGAACAAAAGAAAGTTAGTAGGAGTGGGAGAAAGTAAATCATAGATTTAGTTGTGCAGTTCTCACTTCCCTGCCTCCTTCCCCTCATCCTATGTCTTTATATGGTCAATCTGTGAAGAATCCTCTTGAAATGCCAAGTATAACTTCTTCTAACATTTGCACCATTTAAATAAAATCTATCAAATTTTACTCACAGGAAAAGAAAAGCAATACCTTGTTTAACCATGCTTATGGATACATGCTGAGTCTTGGTTCCTGTGGTGGTATTTATTTCAGAAGAAGTTTTTTGGGTTTGTGCTTTTGTTTATTTGTTTGTTTGCTTCAGAGGGGGTGGAAATGAGGTGCCTCTGGCCATGGTCTATCTACATGAAAATCTAGGAGAAGTATTTTATTTATGGTTTTGTCTTCTCAAGCCTTAATCCTTGCATCAGCTAATTGCTATCAAAACTCTGCTTTGTGGCCACACTTAAGAATTAATCAATGAACACTTCCTTTAACATTTGGCATTTGCTGAAGTTAAAAAGGTGTGTGCATTTGCATGTGTATAGGAAAAGAAATAAATGAAGGAAACTGTTTTAAAAATAACATATGTAAATTGTAGCCAATGGAATTGCTGAGAAAGGCATTCAGATTTGCATTGGAAGTCAGAATGAGGGTCATGCAACACCTAAGGCTCAAAAATAATCTTAAGGTAGAATTTGTGAGAGTTAGAAAAATAAATATATAATAAAAATACAGAGATATTTCTTTTCTTGCCATTAGCTGTACTGGGCTAATCAGAAGGCATTCTATATTTTCTGGGAGGTTATATAGTAGAAGCTCAGCTATCAAAATGGCATTGTGCATTTGCAGCAGGAAGAAATCCCTTCCCTTGGTGACTGATAAGGACTATGTTTGATTTTGATTCCCAGACAGTGCAATGCCTTAGTGTGTGTACTCACTTTAATAGGGTAAGAAACTGGTACACTAGATAAAAGTGCAATCAGGATCTACAAAGAGATATGCATAAACATGAACATGGGTGAGACCTGAAGCTGTACAGATTTACATCACATCTTGACTGGAACTCTAGTCACATATTCACTTCCCCAATCTCCTTCCCTCCCTCCCTCCCTTCCTCTCCCTTTCTGTTCCCCTTCCACTTTTCTTCCTTGCTTCCCCTCTCTTCTTTCCCTCCTTTCCTTTTCACCCCTTTAATCACGTTTTCCTCACCCTTCATCCCTTTCTCCACTTTATTTTCCTTTACTTTCTCCTCTTTTTATCATTTATTATTTTCCTTTTTTTATCCCATTTTAAACTGCCCTTTTAATATTTTTTTTGAAGTTCAGCATGACTTTAGAACTCTCAAGTTCTCAGGAAACTGTGCCCAGTCCCCCAATCAACTAATAATGCTTTACTGCATTTTCTATAGAGCACAAAATTCATGTCAGAGTTCAAAGGAAAAGGACAGTGAATAGTTGCCTCAAGGTGATGGCACCCACTCTGATTTATATGGATGTATTAGAAAACCTGATAAAAAGAAGCATTTAACTCCCTGCCCCAGGGGAAGGGTGGAGCAGCTGTGTTACACTTAGTTCAGAGCATGATTCAAAATTCAGCCTGTTGGAAAGGGTCATTTCTCAGCTTTCATTGCTGTTTATCTCTAGTGCTGAAAAAGTGCCTTAGCATGTGTGATACAATTTATGAGGGAGGTCAAAACACCCCGTTATGGAGCAGACCATCTTGAGTAGACAAGAGAGATGACAATCAGAGGATCAGATCCAGCCAGGATGGGTTTATAAAAGGCAGGTCCTGCTTGACTGAGCTGATTCTTGTTCTATGACAAGATGACCCATTTAGTGGATGAGGGAAAGACTGTGGGGGTTGTTTACCTGGACTTGTGTTGTACCAGAGAAAGTTTATATTGGATATTAGGAGTAATTTCTTCACCAAAAGGATTAGCAAGCATTGGAGCAAGCTGCCCAGGGAAGGCCTGAAGGTTTTTAATAAACATGTGTAGATGTGGCACTTAGTGAGATGGTTTAGTGATGCTCTTGGCACTGTTAGGTTAATGGTTGGGCTCTGATGATCTTAAGGGTGTTTTCCAACTCAAATGACTCTATTCTATTAGAAAGTAAAGACATTATTAAGTGTGTATATTTGATAGCCCCACACACTGTGGGATAACCAGGAGCAGATTTGCTGGGGGTGCTAAGGGAGCTGTCCACTACCCTTTAATGTCCTTATGCATAAGATGCCCTTTGTAAGCAATACAGGGAAGAAATTAGTAATGACATTTTGCTGTCCACCAGATAAGGTTTGCCTTCATTTTGAAAATGGTTTACTTTCAATAGTAATCAAGGGATATTAATAAGAGGTGTATATGTGTGTGAGGGAAAGTGCTGAAGGTCATCTACAACTGCCTTTCATTGTCTGCATTTCAGAAAGTCCTAGAAATTTCAATAAGGTTGCTACTAATGACTATAATTAACCCTTAGTGGATTTTTTCCATTCTTAAAGAACTTTATTAGTTGTCAGTTGACCAGCTTTATTAATTTAATTCTCAATTTCTTCATACACCCTGTTTTTCTTCCTAAGATTCCATAGACATATGTGACTTCACTGATTTAACTTCAAGAAGTGATGGAAGAACAACTCTTTTTTTTATATCCTGCTATGGCAATGGGGACAAGCACAATTATTCACCCATGTTTGTGTACATGTGTGGACATAGCAAGTTCACATGCACTTTCTCCTTCTTCTACTAAAGCTTTCTGCAAGGGTGTGAGCAGGCACAGTGTTACATTAGTGATTCTACAGGAGTGCAGAGCACCTTGTGAACTATTTATTTCCTGCAGTTGAAAGAATTGATGGGACCAACCAAATTAGAAATGGCAGTAATAAAGATAATGAAATCCAGTCCTTGCTGATCACCCTAAAAAAGTTTTGGAGAAAGAAGGGAAAGGGAACACCTGTGCAACAACTGTGGCTGATTGTCCCAGTCACATTTGGTTCCTCTAGTGGTCTGCCTTAGAAATTCCTGCTTAAATTGCTACATTAAGGTATCATTAAGGTATGATTTCTCCTCATACTGGATTTGAATATTTAATGGAGCTTTAATGTATCATGATTCTCTTTAATATCTTCATTGATGATT
>NW_008658869.1:0-5278 GCF_000695815.1 Acanthisitta chloris
TCTATCCCTTGGCTTTTACATCATAATAACAGGGCTCATAGCATCCGTTTCTCATAACTTACTCCTTGCCTGCTTAAGATGAGGGTCCATATATTAATTACGGATTGTTCCTCAACAGATGCCCTGGCTCCCATTATTGCTCCCAGCAGCTCATCTGTTTTCCCAGGTGTCTTCTATAAATTTGGTCCAGACCTATACAGCTCTCCATGCTGTCTTCACTCCACTGGGCTCCGTTTCTGCCACTATTTTCACGGCCTAACTACCATCACATCACATCTGATCCCGGATCGCGTCGGTGCACATCAGGGTCACCACTTGTTGCAGACGTTGCTGTGAGTGTAGAGACGGTCAAGACATAGGACCTGTGATGATAGCAAAACTTTATTTGTAATACTAATCCCCAATTCCCCACCATTTCTGCAGTGCTTCTTTTGTCCTTTTTTTCACACACTGTGCACACACAGTGTTAATTATCTATTGGTCAGTGATATGGTAATGCTTAATTTACTGGTTAACAGTTGTTTATATGTGCCCTCATTGACTATCCCAAAACATTCACTTCTTATTGACATATTCTTCATTCCTCTCAGGATGTTTGCCTCGTTATTCTCATGGATACAGACTAATCATCTTCCTTTTACAGTTTTTAATCTAGTTAGACTCACAGGTGCAGACTTATCGCATCAAGGTCAATGTTCTGAGGCCTTCAGTCCAGCTGTCAGCCTTCACACCTATCGTAATCCTCACCCTAAACCTACCCCTAACAAAAATCCTAAACTAACCCTAACCTGAGCCCTAATCCTAATCCTTAACCAAAACCTAACTCTAAACTAACCCTAACCCTTACTATAAACCCTAACCCTGACCCTAAACCTAAAACCTAATCCTAACCCTTACCCTAACCCCAACCCCAAACCCTAAACCTAACCCTAACACTAATCCAAACCCTAACCCTAAGCCCTAAACATAACTCTAACCCTAACCCTAAGCCTAACCGTAACCCAGACCTTGACCCTAAACCTAAACCCTAACCCTGACTCTAACACTAAGCCCTAACCATAACCCTAACCCTAATCCTAACACAAATCCTAACACTAACCTAAGACTAACACTGACCCTACCTAACCATAACCCTAACACCAACCAAACCCTAACCTAACCGTAACACCTAACCCTAACCCAACCATAAACATATCCCTAACCCTAAACCTGACCTTAACCCTAACCCTGAACCTAAACTAACCCTAACCTTAGCCCTAACCCAAAACCCTAATCCTAACCCTAACCCTGACCCTAACCAAAACCCCAAGCCCTAATCTTAACCCTAGCCCTAACCCTAAGCCTAATGCTAAACCCTAAACCTAACCCTAACCCAAGCCCTAACACTAACCCTAAACCTATCTCAAACCTCACCCTAAACCTAACCCAAAACTGAATGACTAACCCTAAACCTAATCCTAACCATAACCCAAACCCTAATGACTAACCCTATCTCTATCTGTAATCCTAACCTAATCTCATCCAAACCCTAATCTAACACTAACCCTAACCCTATACATAATGACTACCTTTATCCCTAACCCTAATCCTAACCCTAACCTAACCTAACCCTAACCCTAGAGAAAAGCCTAACACTAATCCTAACCCTAACATTAACCTAACCCTATCCCTAACCCTAACCCTAAACCTAACCTAACCCTAAACCCAACCCCTCTCCCTAAACCTGAAACCCAATACTCCTAACCCGAACCCCTAACCCTAACCTTAATGACTGACACTAAACCCTAACCCTAACCCTTTCCCTAACACTAATCCTAAACCTAATCCTAATCCTAAACCTGATGTCTAACCCTAACCCTAAATGTAACATATAAAACTAATCCTAACCTAAATCTAACCCTAATGTTAACCCTAAAGCTATCCCTAATATAACCCTAACTCTAATCCTAACCCTAACCCTAAACTAACCCTCACCCTAACATTAACCCCAACCTAACCCAATACTAACCCAAACCCTAACCTAACCCAAACACAAATCCTAACCCTAACCCTCACCCTAACCTAACCCTACCTGTAACCCTAACCCTAATCCTATGCCTAACCCTAACCCTAAACCTATCCCTAATCCTAACCCATTTCCAAACCTCTACCTAAACCTAACCATAACCCTCACCCTAACCATAACCGAAACCCTAAACATAAACCTAAACATAACCCTAACACTAACACATTTCCATACAATAAGCATAACCTAACCCAATCCCAAAGCCTAACCCTAGCCCTAACCCTAACCCCATCCCTACCCGTAACCCTAACCCTAACAATAAGACTAACATAACCCTGACCCTGACCCTAACCCTGACCCTAACATAACCCTACATCTAACCCTAAGCTAACCCTAACCCTAAATCTAACCCTAAACCTAAACCTCAACCTAACCATAAACCTAACCTAACCCTAACACAATGCCTAGCCCTACCCCTAACCTAACCTTAACTATAACCTTAAAACTAATCCTAACCTAACCCTAACCCAAACCCTAACCCTTTGCCTAACACAAACCTAACCCTAACCCTAAAACTAACCCTACCCAAACCCTAACCCTAACCATAAACCGAACCCAAACCCTTACCATAACCTAACCCTAACCCTACCCCTAAAATCTAACCCTTACCCTACCCCTAAACATAACCCTAACCCTAAGACCTAGCCCTAAGCGTAGTTGTAACCCTATGCCTAATTGTATCACTAAC
This sequence comes from Acanthisitta chloris, assembly GCF_000695815.1. Lineage (NCBI taxonomy): Eukaryota > Metazoa > Chordata > Aves > Passeriformes > Acanthisittidae > Acanthisitta > Acanthisitta chloris. The sequence continues at coordinate 2,754 of NW_008658869.1, forward strand.
CCCCACCCTAAACCTAACACTAGGTCCTGACCCCAACTCTAACCCTAACCCTAAGCCTAACTGTAACCCTCACCCTAACCCTAAGACAAGGCCTAACCCTAACCCTAACCTAACCCCAATTCAGAATAGATTGCTTTTCTTACCAGCACTGTGTGGTCACCTTAGTGTCAAAAAACCCTTGCTACCTCTCTAACATGTTCAGCAGCTTCCATGGACACTTTGAAAGTCTGGGATAGAGTAAGAAAACTTCATTTATTCTATGAGAAAACAAATGCATGACATTTGCAGTCACTAGCCACAAAACAAGAGCTGAAATCAGAAAATTGGTATAGAAATCCTAGAAGTGACAGGCAATTCTTGCTGCTAAAAGTTAATGGAATAAATTTAGGGAGCTATTTCTTCTCCCTTTAAACCTTGTAAATAACAGGTCAAGTCCCCACCAACCATGGCCAGGGTAGCACTGGCAGTGGATCCACTCTGCAGATGGTCCCAGCACTTCCCATCCAGTCCAGGCACCAGATAGAATCTTCCTTTAAAACACAAATAACTAATGCATGAAAGTAAATTAAAAACAAAACTTGGAAAAAAGAAAAAAGGTAAAATGTTACCATATTACAGGCCCATGGAAGGCCCAACTGCTCCATGCAAGAAATAAACCTACCCACAGGTGGGGAAAAACCTGTCTTTCCCTCCCCCAGCCCCTCAAGGGCCTGCAAAGCAAACCAGGTGCTCATGGGTTTGGAACTCCTCCCTATGCTATCCCCACGAGTGAATATTTTTGTTGGGATGGCTCTCCCCTGACTCAGCCTGGGTCAGGGTGGGTGGCAGAAGCTGTCAGCAAGGCTGGGGGCTCCCATTCCACAACATCCACCCCCTCCCCTGCCAAAAAGCACCCTGACAGCAGGCTGAAAATTTATTCCTTCACCGCCACAGCAAAGCAGGAAACTTCCAGGGCGCAGCCAAGCTGGGCCCTGCAATGCCTGGGACTGGGAGCATCCACACACCCCCCCACCACGGGGTGTGGACTCATCTTGATTTCACTTGCATGCAGAGCGTGTCCTCGAGCAAGGTGCCACAACCAAAGTCAGTCAGCTTCATTCCAATGGTGGACAGGTAAAGCATGATGTTCTCCAGCTCTATGTTGCACTGCAGGACGCCACAGTTGTGCCCTGGGTTGCAGGAGGACCATAATGTCCCTGAGCCACAGGAGGAATATTTTCCCTTTTCCAGTCTGTGGCAACTTCACCAAACTGCCACGACTTCTCAAATATGATGGAAAGCACTTAGCCACTTTCTATACAACTTCACTCAGGACCAGCAGAAGCATCTCATCAGCTGCGATCCCTATTCAGTGCTACAGACACTGGGAAACAGTCTGATTTTCTTGGCTTCTTAGTGGCATGAGGCAGGTGGAGCTGTTTTTTGCCAGGCTCCTGGATTCTGCTGTGCAGGCAGATGGATCTCAGATGTCTTCTGGGCCAGGTGAATGTCCTACAGCTAAGAATGCTTGAAACAGTCTTCCAAGGATGGCCTGTCCAAGGGGTGCATGGATAAACCCCATCTGATGAGGTGCTGGCACTCTGGGGAAACAGAAACTGCCAGTCAGTGGGAGAGTCCACCCTCTCTCACAGCACCCAGGTGCTGGGTGTGCCCAGAGCTGTGTTCAAACCTCCCAGTCCATTCTCTGTTTTGCAGGACAGCAGGATGGAGGGACATGTGCCACCTTCTCCAGCTAACCATGGGAGATCAACCTCCTCCATAGCCACAAGAGCTGGATGCTCATGTGCCACCTGGAATCTCCCAGCACTGTTATTCCCCCCATGCCACAAAATCACATACCCACCTTGAGACACCCTGGGTGGGAAGGAAAGCTGGCCCTGGATGATGTCCTCATCAGTGTTGAAAGGAAGGTCCCCACAGACCATGTCACACAGCAGGCTGCCCAGGGACCAGATTATTGCCAAATGGCCACAGCAGGAGTGGAAGAGGATCTGCTCTGGTGGGCTGTACTCAGGCATTTCGATGGGACACAGGCAGAGCTCATCAGGCAGATGCTGCCCACTCCCAGACTCTTGCCCAGGCATCTCTGGGGATGTGAGGACTGCACCAGTGGCTGCACACAGTGTGACCTGATGCCTTCTCACCAGCACCTGAGTCTTGTTTACAAACTTTGGGTTGTGAAAGAATGCCCCTGGCACTGGAAGAGGGCAACAGGGCCCTGGAAGGCCCTACTGCTACATGCAAGGAGCATCTCTGGGGATGTGGGGGCTGCACCAGTGGCTGCACACAGTCTGACCTGACACCTTCTCACAGGCACAAGATTCTTCGTAACAAACTTTGGGTTTTAACAGAAAGCTCTGGAAGAAGGCAGCGGGGGCTCCATGAAGGCCTGACATGACGAATAGGGAAGACCCTGCCTTTATGTCCTCAACTTCTGCCCCTGCATTGGCCAAGAAAAATATCACAGACCAAGGCAGAAAAAGGGAGCAGAGCAGTTCAAGCCGTTCTGCACCTGCAAAGGAAAG
>NW_008658870.1:0-452 GCF_000695815.1 Acanthisitta chloris
GTTATCTTCTATGCACACCTTGAGCTCATCTCATTTCACTGTCGAAGTGTTTCTACAGAAAGTGCAATACTGAGCATTATTTGCAGCACTTCACCTAAGCAAAGGCTCTGTTGGTGCCATCAAGTACCTCTGTTAAATGAGCTGGTCCTCCACGCAAATTCCTACTGTTAATTGCTCCCACATAGGGGAAGAAAACTTTGCTAGTCCTTTAATTAAATTGCAAACTGAATCTTTGTAAGCCCTTGACATGGGTTTTTTACAGCAATTAAGTCTTAGACGTGAGCTGTGTCTGATACTTCTGGTCTGTCCCACAAGCCATCTTTTCTTCCCTCCTTTTCCCCAGCAGTAGGGCAAATATCTCCACCTGATTCCTTCAGGGTCTAGCTTTTTTCCCCTGTTTAGCTGTGTTTTCCTCACATCCACTTGTTGTTTCTCAGCTGGTGTGTCCCACA
>NW_008658871.1:0-209 GCF_000695815.1 Acanthisitta chloris
GCTTTCGCATTCCCCAGTGACATCAGCCGAGGGGTGGCAGCGAGGCAGCAGCAGGTCCTGCGCTGGGACAGCTCAGACTGCAGCCAAACCTCACTGGATGCTGTTGGGGAGAGCAAAGGTTGCCTGGGCTGCAAAATAACTCCCTTTCCTTGCTGCTGCACGTGGTTCCTTCCAGCTCTCCAACACCGCTTTGACCACAGCTCGGGGCG
>NW_008658871.1:923-1585 GCF_000695815.1 Acanthisitta chloris
AGAAGTTTTTCCCTGTGAGGGTGGTGAGACACTGGCACAGGTTGCCCAGGGAGGCTGTGGCTGTCCCAAAGCCAGGTTGGATGAAGCCTTGAGTAATCTGTTCTGGTGGGATATGTCCCTGCCCAGGGCAGGGGGTTGGGGCTGGATGATCTCTTAAGCTCTATTCCAAAACCTTCACATACTATGAAGAAATTCATGGGACAGCAAATGATGTGCTTGTGTCTGCACCTTGTCTGTCACCTCTGCCCTGAGAGGAAAGCAGGACAGCAAGGAGGGATCCGCCCATGCTGTACCTGCCCATTTGGTGCAAACACTACAAGGCCAAGCCCCAGTGATATCTTTTTGCACTCCCATTATCCCCAGGCTGAAGAGTTTGCCTTCTTTTATTCTGTAGATTTTCTTCCTAGTGTTTCTGCCCACAAACTGTTTCCACTCTTCTGCTTCTTTCCATTTTATTGCCCTTGGCTTGGTGGCCAAGAGCAAAGGAGGAACAGGGTGCTCTTCCCTCCCAGCAGCAGTCCCTGTCCTGGCTGCGGAGGGCCGACCGATGTTGAGGAGTAGGGCCTGGCACGCAGGTGATGCTGAACAATTCTATTGTGCATCGCTCCTTCTGCTTGGCAGGTTTTTGGTTTTACCTTTCACTCTCCATTAGTATTCCAACC
>NW_008658872.1:0-1109 GCF_000695815.1 Acanthisitta chloris
GTGTCGCTCCGCCTGCCGCGGCGCCGTGTGGGGCACGGGGCGTCGCTCGGACCAGCGCAGGGTTTGGAAGGAGGGCGTGGGTGAATGGGCCGTGAATCAGCACCTGGAAGCGTGAAGTTCGTCCTAGTTTGGTCTGTTCTAGTCCAAAATCTGATCTGGTCTCTCGCTAGCAACAGACCCGAGGGAATAGCATGAAGTTGTGTCAGGGGAGGTTTAGTTTAAATATTAGTAGAAGATTCTTCACCCAGAGGGTGATTGGGCACTGGAACAGCTCCCCGGGGAAGTGGTCACCGTACCAAGCTTGACAGAGTTCAAGAAGCATTTTGGACAGTGCTGTCAGGCACATGGTGTGATGATTCTCAGGGATGTCCAGTGCAGGGCTGAGAGTTGGACTCAGTGATCCTCGTGGGTCCCTTCCAACTCTGAATATTCTGTGATTCTGTGAAAATATTCTAGACCTTTTCCATCCTGAAGAGGAAGCACTTGTTTCTGTGTGAGATAAATGATTTGTCTTAATTAGCTACCTTAACCTTTGTTGCTTAAATTGCCGTTACAGCTCAGGATTGCCTGTCAAAAAAAAATAATTCACAAGTGCACTGCTCACATGCTCTAGACATTCTTCTGCCTCCTCCTCAGATCGTCCCCTCCCAAGCATTTTAAATGGCTCAGCCATTACTACCTGAGCCTAGTTGACAGACAGTTTTAAATGTATAAAGTTTCTGCAGATTCCCTGAAAACCTGAGTTTAAGGAGAACGGTGACATCCAGTTGATTTGCCTGACAGAAGTGCCACTGGGTGAGTTCAGCAGTGTTGTTGGACACCAGACAGCAGAGGGAGTCACTGTCGGAGGCATTCTTTCATTCCCACAAAAATCACGTTTTGAGACTTTGATCTCACCACATCTAGCTGTTCGAGCTATGAGACTCAAAGTCGTGGGAAGCCAGGCTTAATAAGCTCTGCTGTTGCTCGGAGAAGTGCTTGTTAAGTACTTAAAAGATGCTCAGATGCTGTTGTGTGAGGGAAAGAAAACAGAGAGGGACTTAGAATAGCTTTTCTAAAATTTGTGAATTTGTTAGCCCCTCTTTATTGCTCAGGCCAGTACACATGAC
>NW_008658872.1:1124-6303 GCF_000695815.1 Acanthisitta chloris
CACCTGCATTTTAACTTGCATTTTCAAATTAATTCCAAAAGCACCTGATTGATAGAGGATGAGAGTTCAGGTTTCAAGAGCTGTCTCACCCAGTTCGTGTTATTTACCTTCCCCCAAAAGCTCCAAAAAAAGCTCTTTTTTTGAGGGGTTTGGGGTTTGTTTGGGGGGGTTTTGTGGTTGTTTTGTTTGACATAAAGGAGACTTAAACATTGGCAAGATGGGGGAGCAATGCACTCCCACTGCCTGACCTTATTTGTGGGAGCTTTGCACAGCTGAAAGTGATTACATCTTTCACTCCTTAGTCTTACTGAAAATAAAAAAAGACATTGAGAGGTTGGAGGGTTCCATGGGAAAATGGAGAAAACAGAAGTGAGCTCAGCAGCTACAGGGAGTAGTATTGCCCATCAAAGCAATGTTTGGTGCACTCTGCTGCACTTGGTCATAGTAGCTGCCTGCTTGGCATTTATCACATTGCTCTAGCTGATTAAATGCAGGAGTTTCAGCAAATGGCACACATGGAGGTCCTGCTTCTTGAAGTGTTAAGTCCTCCAAAATAAATCCGTCCAGTCAGATGTTTTTCTCTAAAGAAGAAGGATCACTTCAGTCAGCAGGTCTACAGTCGGTACTTCTTCACTCCTGTCCTGATTTCGTGACAGTGATCATTGTGTCCCTTCGGGTAAAGAGAAGTGAGTTTGCTGCTCTTTAGGTTATGCCTCAGGGCCTCAATTATATGAAACACTGAGCAGTCTCAAATCCCAAGGAAAGCAGTCTGAGATTGAAGTGCTTGAAAGTTTTGAGTGATCGGATGCCAGCACCTTTAACTGAATGCCAAGTGCAGATTTGGGGTTTGCTCTCTTTGTATCATTGCTGCTAATGGCAGTGAAATAAAAGGCAAATGGTACAATACTAATTTTTGAGGTTCTCTATTTTTATCATCAAAATGGCCCAAAGTGATCTCAGCTTGCCTTCTATTCCCTATATTGGATATAAAGAATTAAAAGCAAAGAAAACTCATGCTTCTCTTTCTAGAGACAGTGAATACATTTGCCTCTGATTCATGCAAGCATAAATGATGTTTTCACAGTCTTTTGTGAGAGGTGGGTGAAAGTGTTGAATTTAGAGCTTTTTTAGGCAACTTACTTTAATCTGTATTTTTCCAAAAAGTTACAGGTTTGGGTAAATTGGAGAGCTCTTAATTTTTTAGTGGTTTCTGGGCATGAAGTACATGATGCATACATTTAAATTATCCATACCACCCTCTCTGTTAATTACTTACATCCCCTGATTTTGTAGAGTAACATACCTCCTTGAGTCTGTTTTCTACCAACCTGAACCAGAATACTGAGCCATCAAATAGAATGTACTGACTACCTCGTAGGTATTTCAAGCCTCACTTCTTTAGTTCTTGAGTAGACCTATTGGATTTAAATTGTATAAAGCATAAGTGTTACTTTTCTATGGTGAGTTCTGCTCCATAGTTCTCATCAAGCAGCACAATGACATGTAGTGATTTTAAAGTAAGATAAATGTTTAAAATCATGAGAACACTTTTGCGACGTTTTTCATGACATCATGCCAGTGAGATGGTGAGTAATGGTTCTGCAGCCCTGAGGTTAGTTCTTTGAGCTAAAATACTTTGTGTTCCATGTTTCCATGTCATTTGCACAGTAGACCCCTTACATATAGCAGAGGTTTGCCATAAATTTGTGTGCCCTTTTGCAGAGCAATAGGCAGGTTACTTTTTAGAGGGGGAAAAATGCATCACAGAGAGGTATTATCACTGCATTGGTATAGAGAAAGCTGCTTCTGGAGAAGCAGATGGTTGTGTTCTCTGCCTGAGTTAAAAGTAGGTACAGATCTAGTGCTTAGTACTTGCATTTTACTGGGGTCAAGTACTCAGTTTAATTGTAGTTCAATTTTTTTTTCAGCAATGCTTTAAGAGACTATCAGAAAATTACAATTCAGAAAACTAGGAATGAAATGATTTCTAACAATGGCCAGTGAGAAATATTAAGCATAAGAGTATGTTTTGTGTGACAACTCTAAAACTGAATTATTTTTTTTTCCTATTTAAAGGAAGAGTCAAGGCTGGATGTTCTGATAAATAATGCAGGGATATTCCAGTGTCCATACATGAAGACGGAGGATGGTTTTGAGATGCAATTTGGTGTAAACCACTTGGGTCACTTCTTGCTCACCAACCTTCTTCTGGGCCTCCTCAAAAATTCTGCTCCAAGCAGGGTTGTTGTAGTATCCTCAAAGCTTTACAAATATGGAGAGATCAACTTTGAAGACTTGAACAGTGAAATAAGTTACAATAAAAGCTTTTGTTACAGTCGAAGTAAATTGGCTAACATACTGTTTGCAAGGGAGCTAGCCCGTCGGTTAGAAGGGACAGGAGTCACCGTCAACTCACTTCATCCTGGGATTGTCAGAACAAATCTAGGCAGACATGTGAATATTCCTTTGCTGGCCAAACCCCTATTCAACTTTGTGTCATGGGCTTTCTTCAAAACACCTCTGGAAGGAGCCCAGACTTCTATTTATTTGGCCTCTTCTCCTGATGTTGAAGGTGTGTCAGGAAAATATTTTGGCGACTGCAAAGAGGAAGAACTCCTGCCCAAAGCCATGGATGACTTGGTTGCAAGAAAGCTGTGGGATATCAGTGAAGTGATGGTTGGCTTATTGAAGTAAGTGCCAGGGGGTGTCTGCAAAAAAGAATGCAGATAGCTATGCAATGCATTTTTGCAAGAGTAAAATTCTCACTTTAAATGCTGTGGGAATGAAAAGTATGAAATAAGGGAGTGATTTATGTTGGAGCTCTGTTTTGAAGTAAAACACAATCTTTATTTCAGACTTTTTTTGAATGCCTGTGTCTATTAGAGTTTGGGGGTGTGAATATAATTTCTGGTTAAATTTGCTTGGAAACTGATGTTTTACAAATAAAAATTAAACAGAACTGTGTTTTGCAATACATGTGCATATTTGTCAAGTTCCACTACTTATAGTCAGGCTGGACAGTGCAGGGTACTGATCATGAAACACTTTGTCAAAAATTATTTGACAATAATAAGTTCTACTAATAGAATTGTTGTCTTTTTTGAGCCATAACAATGAAAAATATAATAAAGAGTTTTACTGGTGTCTTGTCCTGTTGTGGCCTCTGAGGTTTGTCAGCCTCTTCAGTGAGCCAAACTGTTGAGCCATGCACGGTTTTGCTGTGAAGCACAAAGTCAACTATTTTTAGTGACATTGCTGCTGTTCAGTGTGTAAGTACACTTGGTTGTGCAAGCTGTATTTTCATGTGTGCTGAACTCGCTTTTTCTTGAAACCTTGGGTTTCATTAAAGGGGTAGTTGCAAGACGTGTTATGGTCTTGCTAGGGCTTTGCCTGTCATGAATTGGGTGCATACAAAGCTTGTAAGACCTCACCCAGTTTAGACTGAAGAGAATATGCTTTTCAGTGTGTGTGTGGCTTGACTGATGGCACTTTAACTCAGTAATGAGATCTGATATATCTGTCTCATACAGCTGACTGAATATTCTTAAATAAAATCTTTTTTAAAAAGACATAGCATTCATTCTTTCTTTGTGGGAGATGTGTCAGAAACCAGCATCCTTGATACAGTAGCCTTGTTTCAAAGCAGATGAACCTGTGTTGGTGTAGGGAGCCTATCATGTAGGCTTGGTAGAAATAAAATGGGCTTCAGATAAATACATGGGTTTTGTGTGAAGCTGTACTGATTTCTTTTTTTAAAATCATATAACTTATGGGTTCATATTGATACTTACAACTTTATTAAAACATTCCAGCAGTTAAGATATAGAGAATAAGTACTAAAGAATGATTTAGAGTGATCTGTGTTAATATTACTCAAAGGAAGGAGTACCAATAATAAATGATGTATTCAGTAGTTTCTTACTTATAAATACATCACTTCTGCACTTCAGCTGGCAAACCAACTGCATCTTTTAGATTCTTTCTCTGATTGTTTACTCATATTCTCATCACGCTTTAGCTTTTGTACAGTGGAGTGGACCTGAGCTTGCCTTACCCTTCACCAGCAAGAGTGTGCTCTGGGTGAGTGACTCAGGTGGGGCAGCAAGCAGTGTTCCAGAAAATCAGAAGGCAAGCTACAAAGCAGAGCAGGTTTTTAAAACTGTAACATTTGAGCTTTGCATTGTGCACTGTAAGGCAAGGTGTAGGGGTGGACATGTTGTTAAAGCATACTCTGAGTGTAGAACAAAGTTCTTTAAGTGATGCCAGAAGGAATTGTGCTACATGCTTAGGGAAGTTCTGCTTTGATCTTCAGGGCTGCATTTCACATTTTCATTTTAAGTACTTGTAAATGGCTGCACGCAGCGCCTTTAACAGGTTGCTGAAGAATGAAGAGTTCATTAACTTTTCTGTAAAGAGATCCAGGGAAGCTGAACCAAACTCAGGCTTGTGTTTCAATACTACTGTAGCAGTACTAAAGGAACATGACTATTGTTTCCTCTGCTGAAACATATATACCTCTTGCAAGGAAAGCCTTAGATGCAAAGGTGAAGAATGGAGAAGATGCTTAGCCTGAAAATACTCCAATAAAGAACTGCACTGAAACTGCCTGTAGGGCAGAGAAATACATAATTTTCAGGCTGAATGACCAATATAGGATGTGCACTTGCCTTCAAAACAGCAAAGGTGGATTTATACCAAATAAAGAGATTAAGAATAGGAAGTCCCAGTCATTTAGTATGGCTGTGTCACAGTCAATGTTTCATACATCTACCAGGTGCTTGTTCTTTTGAAGCATTGTGGAAATAAGAGCCATTGTCAGAAAGGGATTACATTCCTGTAATCATAACTAAATTTCAGCCCTGGTTCTGGAGTAGAGTGATCCTTAATGGACAGTTAATGGAACATTAATGAATGAATATTTCCTGAAACCAATATGAAAGGATGAATTGTTAGGGACTCTTCAACATCTGAAATAAGTAAAATTTGTCAATTTCAAGGTTCAGTGTCGTTTAAGTACTATGGACTAGAAAGCTTTGATTACTCCCTTGGGACTACTGTAAATGTCTGTTTACCTGATGCCTTTGTTATTCTAGTAGCATTTAGGAACTGGAGACCTCATAGGTCAACACATCTTGCAAAATCTTAAGTGCAAAGCCAAAGAGCCCTTATTTCAACAAGC
>NW_008658872.1:6560-11082 GCF_000695815.1 Acanthisitta chloris
CTCCTCTCCTCTCCTCTCCTCTCCTCTCCTCTCCTCTCCTCTCCTCTTCTCAAAGGTTTATTTGAGAATCAGTGTATGAGAGTACAGACATGCACAGGTTAAATTTAATTCCTCATTTTAAAATATGGACAGGAAGAGCAGTCAGTGATTTACCAAGTTGCTGAGGTATATCAAGAGAGTGGGTTGCTAGCACAGGAGTGTCACCTGCCCCTGTGCTGCTTTGGTACTTGATGAAGTGTTGGTCTGGAGACAGAGCTGTTGGGCTTGAGCTCTGTGTTTAGCTCAGAAGCTTAAAGACACATCCAGGTATACAATACTTACTGTCTGCTTTTTCACCTGGAGAACACACAGTTACAGTTGAGGAAAGGAAACATCTTGTAATGGTCAAAAGAAACACAATTCAAATGTCTTAAGGGGAACACTTTAACTGCTTCAGTATAATTTATTCATCTTTGGCAATGGTGCTTTCGAAAGTGCCCTGGTAACCAGCTCCCTCATGGACATTGGTTTGTCCATTTAAGAAAGAAAAATTTCTTTTTTGTTTCAAATTTATTTCTTTTGTTTTCAGTTACAGGACGTAGCTATGAGCCAGTCCTCCCTGCACACATGTAGCCATTATAGCTGAGGTTTCTGCAAGCAAACAGAATTGCAGTTGCATGTATTTATTTTATATGCCCCATCTGTTTAAGTCAAGGGAAACTTACATACTTTCTAAAAAAAATACTCTGAATCTGTCACTGATTTACCTTCCTTACCTTGCCACAAAGGCCAACATCTATCCCCAGGCATAGGGACAACTCTGCTCTTTCAGTTACTCCAGTCAATGCAGCAGGCAAGCTTATAAACCCAGTGGGAGTTCTCCAGTAAAAATTCTCCATCTTAATTAGATAAATGATCAGTTTTTCCATGATGCAATAAAAACAGAAGTATTTAAGCTCTCCTCTTATTTTTCAGCAGTTGCCTGGTTTGCCTAAGCTTCCTACTAAGTGAATACTTCACAGCCTTCAAAGCCTGAGCCCTGTGAATGTGCAGCGTGATTATGTTTTTGCTGAAAAATGTGGATAATTCCCACTTCAAGCACACTTAATTTCTTTCCACCTAAGGCTATAAAGAAAATAAACAACTTGCAAGAGTCATATGAATAATTTTAAAATGGAAGGCCTGTTCCCTTTTTCACATAACTTTTTCCAAACTAATCACTTAGAGAGTAATTGACTTGCAAAACGATCCAGGAGGCCTCCAGAGTTGAATTATTATTTTTGATCTCTCCCAGAATGGTGCTGCTATTTCTCATAACAGAAAATGACGACCTCCCTCTAGACTTTTTACTTACCGCTTTAGCTACCACTAGCAGCCTCACACCTGTCGTAACTGGCTTCAGATCAGAGAAATTAATTTGAATAGTTAATTCCAAATGTCCTATGTAACATGAAGAAAGAAGTGTTTTCCTAATTGCCTTTCTGGGTGAAGGCTGGCGCACTGACCACCTAACAAGGCTGATAGCCCTTTCTTTCTGCATTTAAGAATGATCACTTCTTTTCAGGTAACGTGAAAGAAACTTGATTTTTCTGTATAAGGGAAAAAATCAATAGCTTATTTGCCATGAAAGATTCAGGAGAGTGTCACACTCTTGAAATCTATAATAATCACTTTAGCAAGGTGCTGAGCATTTCTTGCCATCTGCATCATGGCCAAAGCAAGCAGTCTGGAATCATGGTCCCACTAAAAGCACTGGGACTCAGACACCTAAATGTTTTTTCTGATCTTGATCTCCTGGCTTTAGTTTTGGGTAGTAGGACTATTACAGCCAGTTGGATGATGATTCTTTCAAGCTTGATGAATGAGGTTTTATGCACTTCTGCGTATGTGTGGCATTTTAAAAGAAATACTTCACAAACTGTGGAATTATGGGGGTGGAGTGGTGGTGCAGTAGTAGTGCTATGTATATATTAAATATCCTGCAGCATTCTCCAGAAATGTTTGTGTTTTTTCCCCAAAGAATTGTCAGCCTATGTCTACAGCTGTTGGGATCTGTTAGTTTGCCACCTGGACCGCAGTCTGCAGATGATTGATATTACTTCAGGTTATCTGTCCTGTTGCAACCTTCCCCAACAGTAGGTCAGTGTCCTGGGCTCATGACCATTCACTCTCCAAATGCCAACTGCCCTTAAGTCAAGCAATGATAGGGTCGTTCTAGATGCTTGTAGAAAGAGGTCATGAACAGCATCTGCCGAAAGACAAGTGACACACCCAGAGGCTCAGAACCTATATGGACTGAAACAAGTAGATTTAATATCATTTTATATACTCATTTAAAGACAGAAGTAACTTCTCCAGTGTACATGGATAGGTATTTTAGACTCCAGCCTGCCCTGAAGGCCTGTTTTTTCAGCACTGTAGGTGTATCCCACGAGTAAAACATAGTAACTTAAATAGTGCTTCAGTATGACCCATTTGCTATTCTGAAGGGGTGAGATCCTCAGGTCCACTTGAAGTCATTGGTAGTTCTAATTGCTTAACACTTCCCCTGGCTTTGAAAATACTTGGAAAGAGGAAGAGAGCAGAGCATCACTTTCCTTCAGACTGCACTCCTGCAAATCTTCAGAAGCCTAAACGTGTCTTATATGCATCACTGAAAGAAAAATATAAGCTTGCTTTATGGAGGTTTTCGTCCATGAAATGTTGCTGTAAGTGGAAAATTTCAATAATCATATTTTTTTATTTGTGTAGTAGCCAGATGATATGATGAACTAACTGTATTAGCATAGCTAAGACTGGGGTCCTGGGACAGTATAACAGAATAAGAGATAATGAGCTGTCATCTATAGAGGCAAGAGAGGCAGCCTGAAAACTTAAATGGAACAATTGAGGAGATTTGATTACAGTTATATTGTTTCTGTGTTTTGGGTTCTTTTTTTGAGGGGGCGGGGAATTCCATTTGTTTGTTTAATTCTAGATACTTGCTATTTTTTTCAAAAGGGTTAAAACTGCACAGTGTGAAAACATCCATGTTTCAACAAAGCAGCGCAGTTCTTCACTGTGGAAAACCCATAAAATGACAGGAAATGGTTTAATGTGGTAGGTGTTCATTTTTAAGGGTTCTGTTGACAGAAGTTGATGAATGAAAATATTGTATTTCATTTTTGCCTTTTGTTCAGTAAATAGCATGGAATTTTGATGCTGCCTAGAGGGACAGCTTTGTACTGTGGTGGTCTAAACTGGGATTTTTCATTAACGTAACCAATCAGAGTAGGTGGGTTTTTTTTTGGGGGGTGTTATGTTCTTTTTTTTTTTAAAGAAGTCAAAGAGAAGACCGAGAAAAAAGCACCACAAAGTTTGTCTTTTACTCATCTGGAAGAGTTTATTTTAAACATGGAACATTGTTTGCTGCTGTAGAAATGAAAGTGAGAGAGTTGCAGCTTTCTTCCGATGCCATCTGGCAGATGATTTACTTGCGTATGGTATTCACTAATCCAAATAACCCTGTGTGTGGCAGCATTGTCTCTACTGATCATGCAGCTGAGTTGGCTGAACCCTAGATGGCTCACAGAAGGCTATCAACAGCACAGTACAATAGGCTGTTTAAAATTAGAACAGCATTGAGGAAAGGGATATGCCAAATTCATTGTGCTTTTACCTATATAAAGCATTCTCCTTGAGTTTGATGTTTCATTTTCATTCTCTTCATGGTTTTATTCACTCCAGTTTTACTTGGGCTTTAGCCCATTTAATTCAGCACTTATATGTAGCATTAAAGCTCAGAGCGTTGGACAACCATCCCTAGGTAGGTATCCTTGCCCTGATGGTAATTGTGTTTGCTCCTGTAAGGTCCCTTCTCTACATCACGAAACTTGTATTTCTGCATGGAAGCAAGACTGCTTTAGAAGGACAGCTATATTCTGTAACCAGTAGCTTTGTGGTTAAGGAGCTCTCCTGGTTCCGAACGTGAGCCAAAATTGTTTCTAGGTCATGATAGTCCTATTTATCAGACAACTGATCTACCTTCTTCATTGTTATAATAATGTTAGACTGCTTCCTCTTGCTGTAATATGAAAGAAGGAGCCTTGAGTGGCTATATCTGGAAGTAAAATAACCAGAGGATTATGCCTTGAGAAGCAAATCTCAAGCTATGAGTAAATGGAGGCATTTCTTTATATTTCATTTAAAGTCTAGAGAGCAGCTGGTATTCTGATGCTCTTATATGCTCAAGACAATGTAATGGCTTCCTTCTCAATGTGTTTTGAGTGATTTTTCCACACTGCCTAATAAGTCTCTTATTTTGCATTAAAATTGCACCCTCAGGTCTGAAGATCTAAAATATAAGCATTGCGTATCCCTTATTTGTAGTAATTTCTGGCTTTTAATTGGATCTGGCCTTGACAGGTCACTTCAAACAGTTAGTGCTATGGTTCCCTTTGCAGTGGAACAGTTTTGAAAGTGCTGATTTTCCTCTGAGATATATCAATATAATTCATATGTGAAACTAAAATATACACAGTGTAAATATTTTTGTAGTAGAGAT
>NW_008658872.1:11111-17127 GCF_000695815.1 Acanthisitta chloris
TGCAGATCTGGTGACACTTTGAACTCACTGACTCCATCTGTATTGCTAGGCATTTAGTGCCAGGACCTTTTTCCTTAACTACAGGCTGGATAGGAGGAGGATAGTGGAGCAATGTTCATGTTACCATATTCTGTTCTCTCCCAGAAGAGACATAGGTACATCAAAACTGCTTACTTGGAGTGTCCTTGCCCCATGCTGAGTCCTGAACGAGTTTTTTCAAAAAGCATTAGTTGACCAGAGCCAAAACTGTGCCAAAAACTTCCCGAATTATTAAACAGTGAAGATGATTGAATTTCAGTGCTTGGTCTGGCACCCTGTAACTCCTTAACTGAGTGGAATAAGCATAGTTAAAAAATGCCACTTCTCCCTTCAAGCATTAACAGGATAGATGTGATTTTTCAATTTGCATCCATGACATTCAGAGACCAGTCTGGAAACCTGAAGCATATTTTCTCTTAATAATTTTATAGTGCTAAAATTCCACTGACTTTGCCGCAATTTCTATTGACTGACCCTGTAAACACATGGGGAATTGGTATTGTTATTAACATCACTATGTCATCATGCTTTATTCATTTCCAGTTTTATAACTATAGTCTGATCTCTTGGAATTGCGTCCATTAGCATAGCACTGGACTATGGAAATCTTATTTTATCAAAATGTGTTATTCTTGGACTAGAATTCACAGTTACACAGATGCATTTTATAGATCCATAGATTTTTCAAAGCCAGAAAAGGTCCTTAGATTATTTAGTCTGACTTCCTGAACGACACAAGCCATTTAATTTAACCCAGCTAGCCTGTGTCAAATCCAGCAATTTGTGTTTGGCTAAAGCTTATCTTTTAGAACGATGTCCAGTCTAGATCTGAAGCCATCGGTAGTTGGGAGAATCCATCGCTTCCTTTGGCAGTGAAGCCCAATGGTTATCGCCCTCAGTCTTAAAAATGTGTTTTGATTCTTGCCTGACTTTGTCTGCCTTTTCACTTCCAGCTATCACCTCTCATTATGCCTTTTTGTGTGAGATGACTGTGCTGCTGTTACCACTCAGTATTTTCTCCCTGTGGTGATACTCACACAGTGTAATCACTGAAATCATCGCTGGATGTTTTTATTAAATTCAACAGACCAAACCTCTTTAATCTCTTATTGAAAGGCCTTTTCCCAAGGTTTCTGATAATTTCTGTGGCTTTCCTCCACATCCTAGCCAATTTTTTACCTCTGTTGTGAAATGAGAAAATGAGAACTGGATGCAATACTCTGGTGCATGTCCATTTGTAGGCAATCCTAGTACTTCTCAGTGCTTTCCCTAAGTTGCTGTAAGGCTATCACTAATTTAGATGTGCCTTGGACTGCCCCCTGACACTGGTGCCAGCTGGAATATCACAGTTTGCATCAGTGCTCTTGAATGTTTTTTATCTTCCATGACAGGGTGTCAGCATCCAAACTACATTTTAGGATTGCTTCCTGGCAATTCCCAGCACTGTGTCTGTGCTTGGAAATTATCTGGGAAAATGCTGGCAGAGGCCAAAATCATGCCAGGGATGAAAAATAACCATCCCACGGTGCATATGTTCAAAGACTAATCCCTAGGAACATTTCTTGGAATTTTTTGAGTCAGTATGGTAGTCCAAAATGTCCCAGTTATGCTCAAAGCATCACTTATATTTTTAGCTTCCACAAAAGTATTTAAAAATACATGTTTTTCTCTTTTGCTTTAAGAACCTGGAGGTCAGATATGTGAGCTCAGCTGATCACCTCAGTTAGATTAAGATACTGTCAAGTTAGGGACAAGTATCTCCCGATTTTCATTCACCTAATTTTCCTCAGATGTCTATTTTTGAACAGATTCTCTGCCTCTTCCCACATCACCACTGACGATAAAGAGTGCTTGGACAATTAAGAGCCCAAGTCTAACTTTTCACAACAGGGCTTAGATGAAATGACTCTTTCTCAGCATCACTTTTGTGTGATGACTACTCCTCCTATGGGGATGACTCCTACCTGTGATGATTATGCATTTAAATCACAGATGTTTTGGGGTTTTTTTGTAAAAATATTACCCATAAATATAATATATTTGCATGCTTATGATAAACAGATTTTAATTCATTTTCTCCAACTTTTACAGTAGTAAAACTGAACATGAAATAAAACCTCCTGTCCTGACTTTTCAAAATTCGAACACTTGTGTTTGTGCATGCATCATGAGAAATGAGAGCTATCGATGGTTCTAGCAACTGTTCTTCACTGTCCCTAAGAGGCAGGTGCTACCGAAACATGGAGTGCTGAGCACAGCATATTCAAGTTGTGAATATGAGACTCTCATATTCAGAGGCTGTCACCAGTTTTGGCTGTAGACTGGGCTGTGAATTATGCTAGTTTCAGATCAAATTCCTGCTCTGTTCAGCCGTCTTTGTTACAGGACAGTAACTCTTTGGGAAAAGTGGAAGGGATGGCAGCTATAATAACTGTTTCAGTCACCCAAGGTAGATCTACCAACAAACATGAATAGTCTTGAGTTTCTTCTCACTTATAAACCAGTTTAATATTAATCTGTGACTATAGAAAAAGCAGAAACTGCTGTTCTTACCTCAAAAACACGTGTTCAGGAATAATTTGAAGTGGTAGCTGATTTGGCATGAACCAGAGCAAAAAGCCTGTTGCAGACATACAGTGGGGATTCATTATTACTTTCATTATGTCTTATTATCACCACCTTCAGTGACTCATACGATGTTTCTTTCATCACCATTTAAGGGAGTAAAACACTACAACAGCAGTCTAATATTTCTCAGCACCTGCCTGTCTGGCAATTCTTTGTTTACTAAAGTTTGTTCTGCCACCGTTGATTTTAGATTTGCTCCTTTACAGCTGATCAAAGAGATGAGATTACTTAAAACAAGAGCTTCCTGGGCAAATATATCATCATTGGTCTAGTTTGGATTTACAGAGCCCTGGCAGTGAAACACCTCTGGGCAGAATGGGTTAGCAAAAATTAATGTGCATGCAGACATTTATGATGCCACTCTTATTTTTAATGCAGTGTACATTTAGCATTTTCTTCCCTTTATAGTGGAAGATCATTTAGATGTTTCTTTGAAGACTAATTTAGGAATGTTGGCAAAGGCCAGTTAGTGTAACATGTGCAATTTATTATATTAACAATATCTGATGAAACAACAAATGTGAATAATCCTGCTGAGCACAGAGAAAACAAATGCACTCTTTTTATGCTGTAGTTTGATCTGATCTTGGTAGACTACAGTTAATGTATTTTGAAACAAAATATGCATGGCAAAGTCTTTTCATAATACTCCAATAGAAGTATTTCTCTTTCTCATTTTTTTTCTCTCTCAATCTTCCCTTTGTTTTGTTCAAATAAAAAAAATCAGAAAACATGTACTTTACCATCTGTAAAAAAGCCTAAATTCTCAGCTGCTGGTGGTAAAATGCTGGAACTCTATTCCAGTAAGTTCCTGTTTACCCTATGCACAATAAATAATATAGCATGGAAACCAGTCCAAATTTCAATGTAATTCACAGAGGTATTAATAAATTCTGTGCTTTCTTCTTTGGTAGGGAAGCCAAGTAGCTAGGCAAAATGGAGCTTCATTGCCTGAAGATGATCGAAATAGCATAAAGTAGGGCACAGTCAATAGTCAGGCAGTAAATATAGTGAGAAATCCATTTGCATTGTTGACTCAGTAATTTATTTGCTGTGATATTCATTTGATGTCTGCCAAGAGAGAGCTAATGGCTTGGTCACAGCTTTGTTGAATGCATTGTAAGAGCTTGTATAGAATGGCTGGAAGAAAATTGCAATGGGTAGGTCATGGTTGGGCTGACTTGGAAAAAGCCTGAGAATTTGTGACTCTAAAAGTCGGATTCCTCCTCTTTGTTCATTCACTCCGCCAGGTTTCTGGGTTTACTCCAATGGATTGAGTGTACTTCACTGATAGACCCCATATGCCCCTGTGGCATCCCACCAGTCAGGTCTCTGGGTACCATTAGAGCATCCCAGATGCATTTCCATCAGCCTCAGAGAAATACTTAATCAAGTTTCAGTCTTCCTGCTTAAAACTTTCCACTGCTCAGTGGGGGAGATTCAGAAGTGTTAGTCCCATTGATTTTCCTTTTTTTTTTGTTTGTTTGTTCCTAATTTTGTTAGATGAGTATTTTTTTAAAAAAGCCCTCCTTCCTGATTGCTAACTGCCAACAGGGTAGCTAGTGCCATTGCACTGGAGGAAGTCAGCAAATGAACCCATGTGTAAATGAATGTCATTAACCATCAAATCATCTTCCTCCGCAGTGGGGAATACTGTACTTCATTAAAGTTCCACTCCTATTGTCAATTTGCATCTAATTTACAATTTTACTCTAGGAAAGTTTATCCCTGTTTTTTGTTAGCTAGATTAACTTTAAATACAGTGCTTAAATTATGTTTTTTGGATCTTTCAGCAAGTCAAAGTGGCTGCCAGTTCTCTCAAAATGAGCAAACTGACTGTTTCTTGTGAAATGTACTGTTTGCTTGAAATTCGCACTGGGGCATGGCCATGTGTTTGTACATATGCTTCAAGGACGGATCTGCTCTCTGTTCATAAATTACAAAATTACTTTTCATTACTCCCTGTGAATTCATCCTGAGCTTGATGTTAGAACAGGATCCAGTGAGATTTCAAGCAAGAAATTAAGTAATTTCAGATCATTTTTCCAAGTACATTGATAACAATAATCAGCCTCTGAATGTAACCAGCTAAAAACCCAACCCCAGAGAGTTGTCTGTGAGGTGGGTTTTTTTTTTCACAAAAGTGTTGCACAAAATGTATTTTTATTTTTCTACACCGTTTTCACTAGCAAGAAATTTGGGGTTTCTGTTGCCTAGAAATCTTGATAAATGAATAGTGAGGCAGTGAAATGAGGACTTGAATGGAAGGCTGGGAGATTTTCAAAGTAAAGAATGTTAATCAGGCTGCTTAAAATGTGTAGTTATCAAAGATTGAACAAATGACCATTTTGAATAAAGGAAGTTTATTGTTTAATTTCTTGTTAGACAGATATATTTATTTTCCAGTAAAACAGCCTATGTCTTATATTTCTAAAGTTTAGAAATAGCAGGAAAAAAGAATATGGTCAGACTTCTCTTGAAGGGTTAATTATGCATTTTATATAGAGTACATTGGCAAACAAATACATGTGACAGAGGCTGGATATCACCACAAGACTGGTGACTTCACATCTTAGAAGACATTGCTTTATTTGCAAGCTGGTGTCTGCACTATCACAGTGAATTGCCCCTTTGACTAAATTTGCTCTGTGCACATTCCACCCATTCTAGCCTCGAAATATGAATTCTACAGCTTTGGTAATGCTGCTAAATAAGACGGGAAAAGTAATCTAGAGATTCAGGACAGCAACCTTTTTCAGCAGGCACATATGACTCATGTCTAAATTCCTCCCAAATTGACCAAAACATAAGTGTTTATTGAATTAAGGCTTAGACTACTTGGGACAGAATTAAGCTTATTTCATACGAAAATTATCCTTTCATGTATTTTCTATCACATAAAGATTTTGATGCGTATCAAGAGATAGCAGCTAATAAGCATAAACATTTTTCTTTTAAAAAGATTTCTTCTCTTGTTACTCAGAAAATAGATTTGCTTCCTCTGGAAAATGAAGACATCCAAATGGCAGCTCAGGAATGGCACTTCCTTTTTGGAACAATAATACTTTTAAATATTGTCTTGCAGCAGTGATGAGGAATCTCACATCTGTAATAGTTTGCAATATTGTATGTATAGGGTAGATGTGAGCTGAAGTAAAACCAAAGTGAACTGGGCAGTCCCTTTGCGATGTACCTGGTACCCTCTTTCTGGTCACACTGTCTATTCTGGTTGAATATTTTTTCCAGTCAAATGTAATTTCTGGAACAGGTCCTGTAAAATGTAGATTGTTTTTTATCTTTTATGTATAATATTTGAAAAATTGCTCTTGCCTTCATGGGCAAACTGCTG